>NW_012267247.1:5634242-5732223 GCF_000151885.1 Dipodomys ordii
GGGGCCTGAACTCTGGGCCTGGGTGCTGTCCCTCAGCTCTTCAGCTCAAGGCTAGCGCTCTACCACTTGAGCCACAGTGCCACTTCTGGCTTTTTTTCCCCTGCTTATGTGGTGCTGAAGAATCGAACCCAGGGCCTCAAGCATGCAAGGCAAGCGCTCTACCACTGAGCCACCTTCCCAGCCCCTGTCCTTTAGCTTTTTGCTCAAGGCTGATGCTCTACCACTTGAGCCACACCTTCATTCATAGTTTTTGGTAGTTAATTGGTAATAACAATCTCATGGACTTTTCTACATGGGTTGGCTTAGAACTGTGATCTTTTCTGATCTCAGTTTTGTGAGTAGCTATATTACATGTGTGAGCCACCAGTGTCCAGCCCAATTACCTTGTGTTTTGTGTGTGTGCTGGTCCTGGGGCTTGAACTCAGGGTCTGGATGCCTGCCCCTAAGTTGTAGTTGTATGTGTGTGTGTGTGTGTGTGTGTGTGTGTGTGTGTATGTGATGGCTAATGTTCTACTACTTGAGCCACAGCTCCACTTCTGGTCTTTTTGTTGGTTAATCGGAGATATGAGTCTCTCAGATTGATCATGATTCTCAGATCTCAGCCTCGTAAGAAGCTAGGATTACAGGTGTTTGCCACCAACACCCAATCCATCACCTTTTTGTCATTTTCTTCCATTACTTTTCCAGTTCCTGTTCAGAATGATTTTAGGAAATACATGAATTAACTATCTTTCACTTTTTCAGTGGCGGTGCTGGGGATTGAACCCAGGATCTAGTACATGCTGAACATATACTACCATGGAGCAACACACCTAGCCTCCAAGCATTTTTGTTAGAGAGGTAGAGGTCTAATCAACCCTCTGGAAGAAAGAGCCAGCTCAGGGGCACATTAAGGGCTTTCATTTGCATGCCAACGAAATACGCCAGAACAAAGAGGAAGTAAATATGAGGTTCTTAGGAAAAGAAATTGGAAAGCAGTCATAGATTTGATTCTTTTTAGAAAATGGAATAAAAGAAAACTACATGTGAAAACTTTCATTCCCCCAAAGGGGCTGAAATAGACTGTGTGAGCCATTGGCTCTCTTTAGATCCCAAGTTCCTGCTGCAAATGACAGTGACACCCAGCCACCTTACCTCTCTCCTTGCTCTAGTTTTTTGCTGTCATCTGTATCACACTTGACATCCCCTCCCCCAATATTCATTACGGTAAGATAATTTCAACACATGGGCTAAATCATAAGCTGCAGAAAATCTCCATGATGTCATTTTTAGCTTTGCATGGAACTCATTTAGGCACTACCCCACTGGGCAGGGAAGTTGGAGAGCCTCATGGAAGATTTGGCAGTGAGCCTGAGCACCAATAACAGAAAGCTTATGTTCTGAAGACAGCCAACAGCCAAGGAAATAACAAAGCAAGGAGAAATCAGAAAAAACAAGGCAATTTGGAAGAGCTCCATCCAAAACAAGTTTCTGTCCACCTGAAAGGCAATTTGTGGATTGCCACACAAGCTGGATGCTTTATATTTTTTTAATATGCCATAGAGCAATTACAATTTTTTCTTAGCCAAGAGGGATGATATAACTCCCTAGTCTTCAAGTGTGGTCCTAGGGGCAGTAAGGAGGGTCTGGTTTGATAAGGCCCGTCCTATCCAGCTTTGGTGGTCGTGGGGGAAGTAAAAAGCACAAGCTTGCCAGACACCAGCAGCTCATGCCTGCAATTCTAGTTACTCAGGAAGCTGAGAGCTGAGGATCATGATTTGAATCCAACCTAGGAAAGTCTGTGAGAATCTTACTCAAGTTAAATAGCAAAGAGTCAGAAGCTGGAGGTGTGACTCAAGTGGTAGAGTGCAAGCCTTGAACAAAGAAAAAAACAACTAAGGGATACTATTCAAGCCTTAGAACGGGTACACACACACACACACACACACACACACACACACCCCAAACATCGAGGTGGATGTCCCTTCCTCAGCTTGCTTGCTTTTATCCTGTGGGTACTTAGGTTATTTGTAGGATTGCTTTTTAAAGCAATTGTCTCCTAAGCATATGGTCCCTGCTCTGCAGGACAAGCAGCAGTCCCAGTGATGGGCATTCAACCATCAACAGTTCTTCCTCCCCATCAGTTACTCTGCTCAGCCCCCCCCCTTTCCCATGCCAACTACAGGGAGGAAATAAGAAATCCTATGGTAACTTCAGTCCATCATTTCTGGCAGGAGTTCCATCGACTTCCTGGGGACTGGCAAGAGAGGCAATGAGTGGGTACAGGGAGTCAAATGATTAAAAAGGGAATGATGTTCTAACAAAACAGAGACGCCTCAGCTTGTTTGGCTGCTTTGAGCACACTGGCCCTCCACCAGGAAGTGCAGTGCAGACAATTCTACACAGCTGCTATACCCATACCTCACCTTTCTTTTTTTGTCTGAGCAAGGAAAGCTGAGGAAGGAAAATAAAAACACTCAGAGCTTCATTTGTTCTCTATTATTACAGAGGTGATAACCTGGGTAGATGAAGCACAAAGTGAAAAGAAAGAGCTTTTTTGAAAATAAATTGTATACATACCATCTTTCCTCACTCCCTTTCCTGAAAAGCCTATAAGTTAGATTTTTAAACTTTGATTTTATGTGTGTGTGTGGGGGGGGGGGGTTGGATATGTGCCAGTGGTAAGGCTTGAATTCAGGATCTGGGTGCTATCCCTTGGCTTTTTCACTTAAGATTGGTACTCTAGGGGCTGGGAAGTTGGCTCAGTGGTAGAGCGCTTGCCTTGCATGCCTGACGCCCTAGGTTCGATTCCTCAGCACCACATAAGCGAAAAGCCGGAAGTGGCGCTGTGGCTCAAGTGGTAGAGTGCTAGCCTTGAGCTGAAGAACTGAGGGACAGCGCCCAGGCCCAGAGTTCAAGCCCCATGACCGGACCCAAAAAAAAAAAAGATTGGCACTCTACCACTTGAGCCATAGTTCAACATCCACCTTTTTGCTGATTCATTGGAGATAAGAACCTCTCAGATTATCTGCCAGGGTTGGGTTTGACCTATAATCCTCAAATTTCAGCTTCCTTTGTAGCTAGGATTACAAGAATGAGCCACCAATGCCTGGCTTGTAAATTAGATTTTGAGAAGTAGGTGTGACTTTAAAGATCCATTAAGAAAGATTTAATCAGTACCCTTCTTCCCTGGTTTTTGTTGTTGTTGTTGTTATTTTGTTTTGTTTTCCCCTGGATTCTCTTTTGTTTGTAATTATGCTGTGAACTCAAAAGACCAGTCTCTACATTCCTTGGTGGCCCCCAAAATTCATGGAAACACTCCCTAAAAACCAACCAGAATCTCTTTCTATACTTGGTTCTAGGAAGGATCTTTTTTTTTTTCTCTAAAGGCAATATCTGTGTGGAATGGGTATAATTCCCCCAAAAGAACCAACTAGAAGGGCTGGGAAGGTGGCTCGGTAGTAGAGCGCTTGCCTTGCATGCCTGAGGCCCTGGATTCAGTTCCTCAGCACCACATAAGCAAAAAGAAAAAAAAAAAGAACCAACTAGAATTCTTAATGCAAAATTCCCTGGATTTTCCAAAGAAACCTCTAGCCATAGTCACAATTGTCAGCATCAAGTATTTATTGGGCCTCTCTTCTAAATTTTGCACTGGGAATCACTTAAAAGAGTTATGGGTCTGGGAACATGGTTTAGAGGTAGAGTGCTTGCCTAGCACACATGAAATCCTGGGTTTGAGTCCTCAGTACCACATACACAGAAAAAGCCAGAAGTGCCACTGTGGCTCAAGTGGTAGAGTGCTAGCCTTGAGCAAAAGAAGCTCAGGAACAGTGCCCAGACCCTGAGTTCAAGCTCCAGAGCTGGGGGGAAAAAGTTACCTTCAACAACCAGGTGAAAGTCCAGGGTCTCCATTTTCATGGATGAATTCGCAACACAGTTGTAGGTTCCATTGTCTGATTTCTTGACTTTGGTGATGGACAGCTGGAAAGACTCACTTGTCTGTTGGATTTGGTGACGGTTGTCCTCTAAAGTCAGGACATTATTGTTTTTGTACCACATCATTTGAGCCTGGGGATTAGATTTCACCTCGCAAACCAACTTGACATCTTTGCCTTCCTCAACTGTTTGAAGGTTGTTTCCACTCAGGAGAGGAGGAACTGTAAGACTCAAGCATTGAGGTTTGATTAGATGGCAAGCAGTAGTTCATTGTCAGCATTTAAGGTCTTCTTGTAGTCTATCACATGCAGTCATTCATCCATTTTGACAAAAATCTTATTGAGTAATTATTGTTTACCAAGCAATGGGCTAGGAACTGAGGATATTCAATTCCAAATATATACATTCCAATGTACATTTCCAACTGTACATTCCATTCCAAATCTCAGAAATTTTAATGTAGTGAAGACAAATCATAAAATAATATATGGTAATGAATATAATATATGATAATAAACCTATACCAAGTAGACAAGTTGTAACACTAACCAAGAGTATTGGCCTGGGGTCTTTCCTTTCTGAGTGTTATTGTAACAAACTGACCCAGGCTACAGATAGATAAAACAGTACAATATAGTCTGGAGGCATGATTCATAGATTGGGCATCTGCCTAGCAAGCGCTATATATATAATACCAAAAAGGCAGACACAGTAGTTCATCCTAAGTCCATCTATACCACTTCCTGTGACTTTGAGACAGTTACTTCACTGTTACAGTCTCAGTTTTCTCATCTCAACAAAAATGGACTAATAAGAACTTCCTCATGGGTGACTATAAAAATTGAATAAAATAATCCCTGTACAGAATTTATTATGGTTGGGGACTAGTAGCTCATACCTATAATCCTAGCTACCCAGAAGGCTGAGGTGAGAATTGTTTTGAAGCCAGCCCAGGCAGAAAAATTCATAAGACTTTTCTCTACAATTAACCAGAAAAAAAAAGAGCCAGAAGTGGAGGTGTGGCTCAAGTGGCAGAGATCCAGACTTGAGCAAAAAAGCTGAGTGGGAACACAAAGCCTATGGTACTGTCATGCACATGTGCACATGCACACATGTGCACACACACACACACACACACACACCCTACAGTACTAGTTGTTGTTGTTATTGTTATTATTATGTTATTCTTGTGGTGGTGGTAGTTGTTTTAAAGACTACTTACACCCTCTGGTTTTGCATTTTATCTAACCACATTTATGCCAATGAATATTTGCATTTTATCTAACCACATTTTTGCCAATGCATATTTGCATTTCCCTAGTGATCCTCTAGAAATAATGTTCTCTTCTCAGAATGTGTATCAGTTATGCCCAGTCTGCCATGATCCTCATATCTCAGCCTTCTGAGTAGCTAGGATTACAGGCCTGAGCCCTTGGTGCCTGGCCTGTTATTTGTTTTTCATGTCAAAGTTTCACTATGGAGCCCAGGCTGGCCTCAAACTCTTGATCCTCTTGTCTCTGCAAATAATCTCAATTCTCACCTTTCACCAGGGCTTGCCCACATCTAGGGAGAAATGGCTGCCCTGACTTTCCCTTCTTGTCTATGCCCCTTGCATTTCCTGGCAAAGGTGCAAAAGATAATCAAAATGGATGAGGAGTGGGCAGTAGGAAGGAGGTAGATGTGGAAAAGGAGGAAAAGAAGGAGCTTGTATAATCTGCACACTGAATAATTAGACCCTGAGTAGGCTGTGCTATTAATAACTTTCTCAGAAAAATGACATTTTGTTGCTCTTTGGGATGAGCTTGAATTCTGTATCAATATCCAATAAGGATGTTTTATTCTACTCAAATATGGAAGAAGCTGCTGGAATCCAGAACACAATTGCCAAATCTAACAGTTCAGTTTGTGGACAGATCCTATTAGCTTGCTTCCCTCCTCTCCCCTTCTACCCCACTCCTTTCTTTTCTTCTTGGTTTTATTAAGACATTAAGTATGTAGTTTAGACTGGCCTCAAACTCATAATGCTCCTGCCTCTATCTTCCAGAGTGCAGGGATTATAAGCATGCACTTTACTCCCCGGTTTGTTCCTATTAATTTAACCATTTAAAATTAATGTTTAACAGTCAACAACAAATGCTGGAGGGGATGTGGAGAAAGAGGACTCCTATTACACTGCTGGTGGGAATGTACACTTATACAACCACTTTGGAAAGCAGTCTGGAGGGTCCTCAGAAAGCTAAATTATAGATCTCTTCTATGACCCAGCCATACCACTCCTAGGCATCTATCCTGAGCAACAGGAACCAGGATACAAGGACACATGCACCTCCATGTTCATTGCAGCACTGTTCACAATAGCCAAGATATGGAAACAACCCAGATGCCCCAATACAGATGAATGGATCCAAAAAGTGTGGTACCTACATACAATGGAATATTATGCAGCCATTAGAAAGGACAAAATAATGGTATTTGCAGGGAAATGAATGGAACTAGAAAAAATCATGTTGAGTGAGGTAAACCAAGAATAAAGAGATAACGGCACATGGTCTCCCTGATAAGTTGGTGTTAAATCCAAAACATAAGGAGATAGGATAAAGTAAACAAGACTCAAGAAACAAAGGACCTCCACTCAGCTGGTAGAATCATTATTAAATGACCCCAAGCTGCTGACCACATATATAGGATATATGTGCACATCACAAGGAAACTAGGAGGAGGACACAGAAACAGAGGAAAACATACAACAGCGGGACCCATCAGCTGCACTGGACATTGATCAAAATGAACTAAGCAACTCAATGAGATCAATGGGAGGGAGGAAATGACCAGGAAAGAGGGAACGTCTGACACTAAACAAAAAGAAAGAAATGTACATATCACCCAGTGTGGAAGAAATAACTGTTTTGTCAAAGTCATAGAATTCATAAACTTCATAGACCATGAAAAGACAATTTGCCCCATGTGTTTGTGACCTTAACTATCACCATCTCACAATACTGTGAAATTTATGTAATCACTTAATCACTATAAAAATTAATGGTTAAGGGCTGGGAAAGTGGCTCAGTGGTAAAGTGCTTGCCTTGCATGCCTGAGGTCCTGTCGATTCCTCAACACCACATAAGCAAAAAGAAAAAAAGCTGGAAGTGGCATTGTGGCTCAAGTGGTAGAGTGCTAGCCTTGAGCTGAAGAGCTGAGGGACAGTGCCCAGGCCCAGAGTTCAGGCCCCATGACCAGACCCCCCCCCAAAAAAAAATTAATGGTTAAGGATGTCAGCTGTACGTGGATATTCTTTTATGAAAATCAGTGATTTTCAGATAAAGCTAAGATTCTCTTTGACTCTATCCTGGTTACCTTCTGACTCCCCAGAGGGACCCACCACTATGAATTTAGGGAAAATTCAGATTTTTAAAAAGGCTTCTCTATATGTAGGGAAAATAATCTATCATTTCAGGAGCATAGGAAAAGTTCACATAAAAGATCTTGTTCTGAGCCGGGCGCTGGTGGCTCACGCCTGTAATCCTAGCTACTCAGGAGGCTGAGATCTGAGGATCGCGGTTCAAAGCCAGCCCGGGCAGGAAAGACCGTGAGACTCCTATCTCCAATAAAAACCACTAGAAAACTGGAAGTGGCACTGTAGCTCAAGTGGTAGAGCACTTGCCTTGAGCTGAAGAGCTGAGGAACAGCGCCCAGGCCCAGAGTTCAAGCCCCACGACCGACAAAAAAACAAAAAAAAGATCTTGTTCTCTTGATAACTTGCATGTTTCTGAGAGCTATCCACACCGATTCACAATGATTTTTAGAGCGCTCCCAGTATGATATATGACTCTTAGTTTGACAGGTATTACATTATTTTCATTAAAAAAAAAAACATGTTAAACAGTGCTACATTAAATATCTTTGCACATGTCTCTTTTGTGCCAGTATTTCTCCAACATTAACATCTAGAAGGAAAAATGCTAGACTATAAGGAAAGAAAGAAAATAAAAGAGCCAGTTGCCAGTGGCTCATGCCTATAATCCTAACTACTCAAGAGGCTGAGATCTGAGGATTGCAGTTAGAAGCCAGCCTGGGCAAGAAAGCCCATGAGACTCTTATCTCCAACTCACCAGCAAAAAGCCAGAAGTGGAGCTGAGGCTCAGATTGTAAAACATCAGTGTTGAATGGGAAAAGATAATAAGGGTTAGTACCTATACCCTGAGTTCAAGCTCCATTACCAGCACAGAGAGAGAGAGACAGAGAGACAGAGAGACAGAGAGACACACACAGAGACAGAGAGAGAGATAAAAGGAAAGAAAAAGAAGAAATGCAATTGTAATGGGGCCTGCAGATACTCAGTGCTTGCAAGGGTATGGGGGAAATAGGCTCTCTCCTGCTTCACTGGGCAATTAGGCAAAATCAACACCTAGATGTCAACCACCACTTACTGTGGTGCAGATATGGCAGACTGGCCTTTCTTTTCTCTTTACTCACAAGTGACATTCAGCACCACTGAGACAGACATGGTCTGATTCCTCTGCAGCTTGCAGGTAAAGTTGACTCCGTTGTCCTTTTCACTAATGGGAGAGACACAGACTGAGCTGATGTTGATTTTGTTTCCAGGTTTCAAATCTACTCTCCCATTTTCTCGGAACCAGAGCAATTCTTCATCCCTGGTGTGATTTTGAACAGCACATTCCAGAGAAGCATGGAGGCCACGTTGAGTGTCCAGAATAGAGTTCTCTGTTTTACCATTCACAGTTAGAACAGAACCTGAGGGGTAAAGGTGAAACTATTAGATGCCCATAAATGGGAGATTGGTTAAATGAACTCTGTTACAATGTGACAAAATGTATTCTCAATTGTTAAAAATAGTCATACTAGCTAGGCACTGTCAGTCCTAGTTACTCAGGAGGCTAAGGTCTGAGGATAAAGGTTTGAAGCTAGCCCAGCAAGGAAAATCTGACTCTTATCTCCAATTAGCCACCCAAAAGCTAGAAATGGAGTTGTGATTCAACACCTAGGTCTGTACTACAGGCACCAAAACAAAACGTACAAACGACACCTAACTACAAAAAACAGTCATACTGAGTGACATGATTTTTTTTTTTTTTTGGTCAGTCATGGAGCTTGAACTCTGGGCCTGGACACTGTTAGCACTCTATCACTTTGAGCCATAGCACCACTTGTTTTCTGATGGTTAATTTTAGATAAGAGTCTTATGGGCTTTCTTGCCTTGGCTGGCTTGAACCGTGATCCTCAGATCTCAACCTCCTGAGTAGCTAGGATTACAGGTACAAGCCACTAGTGCCTGGATGAGTGACATGATTTTACAAGGAAATAGTAACACAATGTATTAACTTTTAAAAAGGAAGATTAAGTGTGTCGGTCCCTCATTTTTACTACCCATTAGCAATACTTTGAGATCTTTTTAAAAGATGCCAGGCTCTCATTCACATATACCTAAATGATTGACATAAATACAACTTGGGCAATAGGCATTTTTGTTGCGTTGGGATCTAACCTAGGTTCTTGCAAATGCTAAGCAAAGGCTCTTGTGAACTACTGGAGTTTGAAAATAATCAGAATGAACATAGAAACAACATATATAACAACAACAACAACAAAACTTATAGCATATATTCACGGAGAAAATAATTTGGGAAAAAATTCCTATCTGTATTGACTTGGATTGGTAAAAATGAAGACAAAAGTTATGAAATACCAGACTTAATTTGTTTCTTTCAAGGGATTAGAAGTAGGAAAGCAAGGGAGTAGGAATGAGGAAATAAAAAGGAAACACAACAAGCAGAGTAGAAAAATAGTCTAAGATGTAGCATTAGGTAAACAGGCAGAATAGAAAGCACATCTCTCATAATTACTATAAATGTGTCAAAATTGAATATGTATCTTGGCAAAAATCTGATTTGAAAGTCCTTTTCTGATTAAATGACAAGATTATGGATACATTTTATGTTGCATTTTCAATGTTTGGCAGCGTAGGAAAATTAAAAGATGTTTAAATAAATATGGGTTGTGGAATAGACAAGTTTTTGTGGGGTTGAGAATCAGGATATATAGCAGGGATTTTTTTTTTTCTGCTCGAGTTTTAGAAATTCCCCTACTGAATTTCCTTTTCTTTTTATTTTCCTGGTTCAGAAGTAACAAAAATTAAAATATTCACTGTCACACACCTGTTCTCCCAGAAAATATTCATCACTATATTCTGTTAACTTGTTTGTTTTCCTTCCCCCCGCCCACCTTTGGAGTTGAGGATGGAACCCAGAGTCTCAGGCATGCTAGGCAAATGCTCTATCTCTGTGCTAATCTCATAATCTCATAAACTTACTTGTCTTTAAATACTTTGGCTATTGGTAAAGAAAATGGTTTGTTCCCTCCTATTTGATAACAATTTGGAAAACTATATAACAAAAATGTTAGGTAGTTTTCTCTGAATGATGGGATTTGGGGACAGGGTATTTTTGCATGTGCACATGCATGCCTCTGTGTGTGTGTGTGTGTGTGTGTATGTGCGTGTGCATGTATATGTGTGCATGTGTGTGCAGGTGGTGCTGGGAATCCGGGACTGATCACATTGCCAGCAAGTGCTTTACTGCTGAGGCATGTGTCCTGCTCTTCTTTATTCTTTTCTATACTGCCTTTTTTTTTGTCCATCCTGGGGCTCAAACTCTGGCCCTGAGCACTATCCCTCAGCTATTCAGCTCAAGGTGAGTGCTCTACCACTTGAGCCACAGAGTCACTTTCAGTTTTCTGAGTGATTTATTGGAGATAAGAGTCTAATGGTCTTTCCTGCCTGAGCTGGCTTTGAGCCTCAATCCTCAGATCTCAGCCTCCTGAATAGCTAGGATTACAGGCATGAGCCACCGATGCCTGGCCACTGCCTAATTAAAAAAAAATTTTTTTTTTGGAGTTGGGAATTTAACTCAGGGTCCTGCACATGCTAAATAGGCATGTACTCTACTACTAAGCTACATCTCCCAGTGTCTTGTCTAATTTATTTTACCATGACTACATAATTAAAATCTGAGTGTGAGGAAGAGGGGAGAATACACAATTAATATTTTGCTGTAAGTGGTATATTTCAATAGATTATTTAAGGTAAGGTTAGTATCAAGATGCATTATAATATAGGAAAAATCTGCTGGGCACTGGGGGCTCACACCTGTAAATCTTAGTGACTCAGGAGGGTGTGATATGAGGATCCCATTTCAAAGCCAGCTTGGGCAGGAAAGTCCTGAAATTCTTATTTCCAATTAACCACCAGAAAATTGGAAATGTTGCTGTGACTCAAAGTAATAGAGCACTAGCCTTGAGTGGAAAAAGCTCAGGGACAGTACCCATACCCTGAGTTCAAGCCCCATGACCAACCAACAACAACAACAATAACAGGAAAAAAAAGGAAAATTCTGGCTGCAGCTATGGAGTTAATAGCTGTCTTATACTACCAGAACCATAAAACAATATTTGTTCCACTGAATTTTCTATTATGTTACCTGACTCCTGTATTTTGAGTCATACTAATTTGCATAGCCAAATTGGAATTTAAGGTTGTGTCCAATGGCCATTAACCATTTCTTTTCTTTTGCTGGTCATGGAGCTAAACACAGGGCCTGAGCCTCTTTGTGCTCAAGGTTAGTGCTCTACCACTTGAGCCACAGCACCACTTCTAACTTTTTCTAAGTAGTTTATTAGAGATAAGAGTCTCATGGACTTTTCTGCCCAGGCTGGCTTTGAACTGTGATCCTCAGATCTCAGCCTTCTTAGTAGCTAGGATTACAAACGTGAGCCACTGGAAGCCCAGCTGACCTTTTCTTTTGTGTGCCAGTACTGGGACTTGAACTAAGAACCAGGGCATTCTCTCTCTCTTCCACCCTCCCTCTCTTTCCCCTCCTCTTCTCCTCCCTTCCTTCTCCTTCCTTCTCCCTCCCCCTCCTCCCGCTCTCTTTTCCTCCCCTCAGGGCTAGTACTCTACTGCCTGAGCCACAGCCCCACTTTTGGCTTTTTGCTGGTTAATTGGAGACAAGAGTCTTATGGATCTGTCTATATGACCTGGCTGCAAATTGACATCTTCCTCAGACCTTGGCCTCTTGAGTAGTAGCTACAATTACAAGAATAAACCACTGCGCCTGAACCCATTAGACTTATTTTTTTCTGTAATCTGAAATTTTATTTCTCCAAAAAGAGGTAATGATAATGTTAACTTACTTGTCACTTCACATGGCAAAAATAAGATCACTAAAAGCAGAAGCCTGCACACTTGCAGTAGATAGCTGCTCTTCCATGACATCGTTAAAGTATCCAAGGGTGATGGAGCTGCTGGGAGAGAAGAATGCAATTGGATCTGTACTTTGGTCTCCAACGAGTTAATGAACTTGCTTCCTGTCCATTATGCATTTTTAAAAGGAGCCACATATGAATCACTCTAGCTTAACGGTTCTACCTCTAGTTTCAAATTAAACAGCTCTGTCCTGATTAAGTTCAAAGTACATTTAGTAATGCTAGTATTTTTTTTAAGATAGCAAAAAGAAAAATGAAAGGAATTGGGCATTAAGATATAGGACAGCTGTGGGAAAATAAAACCAATCTTCTCTAGAGAAATAGCATGTCATTAAAAATATTTTTTTTTCTGATCCTGGGCTTGAACTGTGGGCCTAGACAGTATCCCTGAACTTCTTTTGCTCAAGGCTAATACTCTACCACTTGAGCCACAGCACCACTTCTGGCTTTTTTTGAGTAATTTATTGGAGATGATAATCACAAACTTCTACATGTGCTGGCTTCAAACTGCAATCCTCAGATCTCAGCTTCCTTAGTAGCTAGGATTACAGGAGTGAGCCACTGGCACCCAACAGAAAGAAAAGTAAAACTTGTTTCATTCTCAAGTGGTCCTACGTGGTCCTTACTAAATAAACTCATTCTTCTTTTCTGTTTTGTCAATTGTGGGGCCTTGAACTCTGGGCCTGGGCACTGTCCCTCAGCACTTCAGCTCAAGGTTAGAGCTCTACCACTTGAGCCATAGCACCACTTCTGCTTATGTGGTGCTAAGAAATCAAACCCAGGGCCTCATGCATGCAAGGCAAGCACTCTACCACTGAGCCACCTTCCCAGCCTTCTTTTCTATTCTGTTCTCTCCCTTTCCCTCTCTCTCTCGCTCTCTCTCTCCCTCTCCCTCTCTTCTTCCTCTCTCTCTCCCTTTCCCTCTCTCCCTTCCTCTCTCTGTGTGTGCACTTACACACTGGTACTTTGGCTTAAACTCAGGACCTGTGTGCTGTCCCTTACCTTTTTTTCCCTCAAGGCTGGAGCTCTATCACTTGACTCATACCTCCACTTCTGGCTTTATGGTAGTTCATTGGAGTTAGGAGTCTTACTGACTTTCCTGTCTGGGCTAGTTTTGTACTCAGATCCTCAAATCTCAGCCTCCTGAGTAGCTAGGATTACTGGTATGACTCTTCAGCACCCAGCAGACTTGTTCCTTTTTGAAAGACTCACTTAGATCATTTTTTGGAAACCTGCTCTTTGATTGTAGAGAATGATTTGAGACAATTCCAAATCCCCTAGATTCCACGTGTGTACATGGAAAGGGCTCAATGGAAAAGTGGCTCTAATTTTGACCCATGTTAAATGACTTTGAAGTTTCCCATCTTAAAACTCCTTCCCCTTGACCAAATAGGAACTTGTTTAAATAATAAATAATCAGGGTTTCTGTGCTTTTGCTGATACATGCCTCTCTATTTCCATCTGGGGAAAGCAATGTGCCATTACTTCTGCCCTGGGGCTCAGAGTATGGCTCAGTGTAGAAGTCTTACCTAGTATTTTCAAGGTCCTGGGTTGGGTCCCCCAACACCATAAAAGAAAAAAAAAAGAAAAAAAAGGGAGTACTACTATAAATATAGTAGAAATACACATGCAAAAGACACAGTGTTAAATTCTTTGCATACATTCTTTTTATCTCAAGCCTTATAACAATTCTCTTGAGGTAGTTGAGGTAGGCCCTTTCTCTTTGTTTCTTTTTCCAAAATAAAGATACCACTTATCTATCACAAATTGCATGAAAACACACAGTGAGTTTTTGTACCAGTACTGATATTTGAACCCAGGACTTCGTATACTTTTTCAGTCATCAATGGTGCTCTACCACTAGAACCATATCTCCAGTTTAGCATTTTGCTGGGTAATTGGAGAGAAGAGTCTCAACGATGTTGTTTCCCCAGTTGGCTTAGAACCATGGTCCTCAGATCTCAGCCTTCAGATCTGGCACCCAGATAAAAATAAAAATAGATAATAATGATGAATTTTGGGTAGAGGATATCATGAACTCAGGGCCTGGGTGCTGCCCCTGAACTTCTTTTGCTCAAGGCTAGTGCTCTACCACTGGAGCCACAGTTGCACTTCCAGGTTTTTTGGTAGTTATTTGGAGATAAGTGTCTCATGGACTTTCCTGCTCAGATACTCAGATCTCAGCCTCCCAAGTAGCTAAGATTACAAGTGTAAACTACCAGTGCCCAGCAGAAAATAAATTTTGATAAAAAAATATTTGACTGGGCTGGGAAGGTGGCTCAGTGGTACAGCACTTGCCTTGCATGCCTGAGGCCCTGGGTTCAATTCCTCAGCACCACATAAGCAGAAAAAAAAAAGCTGGAAGTGGCACTGTGGCTCAAGTGGTAGAGTGCTAGCCTTGAGCTGAAGAGCTGAGGGACAATGCCCAGGCCCAGAGTTCAGGCCTCACGACCAGACCAAAAGAAAAATATTTGACTATGGTATTTCTGGGAATACCACACTATTACTATACATCCAATTAAAGTTTCAACTTTCTTCTTTTCCTCTCTCTCTCTCTCTCTCTCTCTTTCTCCTTCTTTTTTTCAAGGCAGTTTTTAAAAATTTACAGAGATGCTATAACGTGCCCAAGATCCCAAAGGCAATAACTATGAAGGTCAAGATTCAAACCAGGGGGCTGGGAAGGTGGCTCAGTGATAGAGTGCTTGCCTTGCATGCCGGAGGCCCTGGGTTCGATTCCCCAGCACCACATAAGCAAAAAGAAAAAAGCCGGAAGTGGCACTATGGCTCAAGTGGTAGAGCGCTAGCCTTGAGCTGAAGAGCTGAGGGACAGCGCCCAGGCCCAGAGTTCAGGCCCCACGACTGGACCCCGCCCCCCAAAAAAAAATTCAAACCAGGACTCACAGGGCAACACTCATAACTGCCTTCTTGCCCAGATGAATATTTTCCTTCCTTTAAAAGCTGCTATTAATCTCTTCTGGTTACTGCCATTCCATTGACCTTAGCAACCTAACATTGAGTATTAACCATCAAGAGTCAGAATTTAGGGGTGACTACTTTAGGCCTTCTCCTGTTCCAACCTGCTCTGACAGGAGCTAGTCTCACTCCTGCCAGGCTCACCTGTTTTGGCTAGCAAGCCGGAATCAATCCTTTAATAAGACGCAATTAGCACTAACATGAACTCTTTTGTCGTTTTCAATTTCTGCCTGGGATATTTCACTTTGTTCTACCAGTGATGATTTTTTAGAACTTGGTTATTATAACAGTCTTCTCCAGCACTCTCCACAGTAGTTAGGTATTCAATAAAGACTGGGAGCGTGGACTTCTTGGCAGACCTCTCCTATCCCGCAGACATCTTCTCATTCTTTCACTGCACCAAGACTCCTAATTTTCCACATGAATTTTCCTCATTCAACACTCTAATTCTATCCAAGATAGACTTGTCACTTACCTGCTGGGCTGCAAAAAGCTGCCTCTTCCTTGGCTGTTCTAATGCCTGGAACCCTGAATTATTTCTCTGTTACTCTCCTTTATAATGCTTGAATTTGAACACTTTATGACAGTAGGGTCAGATAAATAAGATAAATTGGGTGCAAAGTCTATTTCTCTTTATGGATTCTTGGAGAAGACAGTAATTGGGAAAGACATCTTAAGATCTAAGTTTTTCTCTGTTCTCAGGTTACTAGGTGGGGCCGGATATTACTAACAGGGGTGTATTATTTCAAGGAAGCCAGAACTTGTGCAAAAAAAAAAAAATGTAGCACATCTTACCAAACACTGTCATACTCAAATGAGATGACTGTGCTTTGATAATCTGATAACTTAGGGATTGTGATGGGAAAAGTCTGAATAGAGATTTGACTTTCACAATAGTCAAAACACTGGAAGAGCCAGATGCCATTGGCTCACGCCTATAATCCTAGCTACTCGGGAAGCTGAGGTCTGAGGATCACGGTTCAAAGCCAGCCTGGGCAGGAGAGTCCATGAAACTCATCTTCAATTTAGCACCAGAAAACCAGAAGTGGCACTGTGGCTCAAGTGTACAGTACTCACCTTACGCTGAAGAACCCAGGGACAGTGCCCAGGCCCAGAGCTCAAGCCCCACAACCAACAAAAATAAATAAATAAAAACAAAAAAAACAGTGGAAGATTCTAAACAGCTTAGTGCTAGTAAAGTAGTTCTGATTCAGTATGTAAGTTGTGTCACGCCAGAACTAGTTCCCTGAGGATCTCACCAGAGTGAAGAATGATTGCATTAAACTTTCACAAATTGGCAACAGGAAATAATTTCATTTATTGATTAATATATATGTTTATGTTATTAATATATATGTTTATGTTATTATTACCCATCCAAATTTTATCTGCCAAGTACAGTTGTTCCCATTTATACAACAAATAGAAGAATATATTGATAGTGATCCATAGGTTTTTGTTTTTTCAGTTTCTGGGGGTTTTTTGTTTTATTTTGTTTTGTTTGTTTTTTGGGTGCAGTCATGGGGCCTGAACTCTGGGCCTGGGCGCTGTCCCTCAGCTCTTCAGCTCAAGGCTAGCACTCTACCACTTGAGCCACAGCGCCACTTCCAGCTTTTTTCTTTTTGCTTATGTGGTGCTGAGGAATCGAACCCAGGGCCTCATGCATGCAAGGCAAGCGCTCTACCACTGAGCCACCTTCCCAGCCCCGTGCTTTTTCAATTTCTGTTGCATGGGGATCTTGGCGAGAGATTGATCACAGAGCTCCATTCCAAAGCCTATCCATACATTTGAACACACACACAGATCTCAGAGATCTGTCTCTTACTGGTTTTGTGACTTCATTTGAGCTTATTTCTGTTGTATCAGTACATAGTCAATGTGAGACTCAGTGAAGAGGAGCATATAAAGTGGCTGTATAGAAGAAGTAGCTATTATTATTTTATTATTATTATTATTAAGGTAAGTTGGACAAGGCATAATGAATAATCACAACCATCTTTATAGTATTGTTCAAGTAAGGATCACCAGTAAGTGAAGCTCTTGTTATCTGAATGCAAGCCTCTTTCCTGCCAAGTAAATATGGAGGTCCTTTCTTCCTTCCTTCCTTTTTTCCTTCCTTCTCTTCTTCTCTCCCTTCCTTCCTTTCATCTTTTTCTTTCTTTCTTTTTTGTCCTTCTTTCTCTCTCTCTTCCTTTCTTCCTTCCTTTCTTTTCTTTCTTCCTTTCTGTTTCCCCTTTCTAGTATTGAGGATTGAACTCAGAGCTTTGTACTTTCTATTCTCTATGGCTCCACTGGATTTTTCTTTCTTTTTTTGGGGGGGGGCAGTTTTTGGGCTTTAACTCTGGACCTGGATGGGTGCTATCTGAATTTTTGTGCGCAAAGCTAGCACTCTACCATTTGAATCACAGATCTGCTTCCAGCTTTTTGGTGGTTAATTAGAGATAAAATCTCATGGAAGTCTTTGACAAGTCCTATGAAAAATTCCTCAAGATCAACTCAAAATGGGGAAGGAAGTTAGTGTAGTTATCTACCATCTTCTATCCATCTTTGGTTGAGGAACACTTTTGGGGTATTGCATCTCCAGCATTTCATTCTGACTTGTGAGCTGGTCTGTCTTGTGATTCAGAAAAGAATGTTTAGAGAAAAAAATCATGCAAAAAGTCACCTGCTATATGGGAAGTGTATGCAGGAAAACTTTATGTAGGTCAAGGAGGGGTATGGGTAAGTTCCCAACAACTTTTACAACTGAGTATTAGATTACATTAGGAATAATGGTTAATTATTCATAGGTGTGATAATGATATTAACATTCATTAGAATTCTCCTAATTTTCAGGAGATGCCTGATGAAATACATAAGGGTTATATATTATGAGGATTATAATTATCAAATGATTCAGCAAAAATAGTGCTGGGGATCTAGCTCAGTGGTACAATGTATGCTCAGCAGTCTGTGCATTTGATTTCCAGTATCACAAAAAAGTGAAATAAAGTAAACATAGCAAATATTAATGAACATTTACTGAATCCAGATAGAGGTAGGCTTTATTTAAAAAAAAACCTGTTGAAGAAATGTATTTAGCAAATATTTATTGAGTATTTACTATGTGCCAAGTATTCTAAGTATCAGGAATGCTAGATCTAAGCCAATATGGTGGCTATGTCTTGAACTAGGGAAAATTGGCTTCTCAGGTCCCTCGACTGCCACCTGTGGAAAATTGTTATAATAACTCTACAAAGCTGTCTGCAAGATGAATGATGCTCCCTACTCTCCACAACATTGAGTGGATGCCATGGGAGATACTGAGATGTGTGAAACAAGGCTCCTTCACCAGCCTTAAATTCTAGAGTACAACATTCATTGTGATGGTCAGGAGCCCTGAGAGCATTCTCTGGTGCTGAGGAGGGATTTCAGCAAGAAAAATGATAGCATGGTGCCCCTTCTGGAGAGTCAGGGAACTGATGTGAATATCGAAGGTGATAGCAATCCCCACCTAGAGAGCTCTTCTTTCCCATAACAGACAGAGGGGGAAAGATGAATGTTTCTTCTTTTCAAAAGTAGTTAAACCTAGTAGTTAACCTTTAAACCTGTCATTTGACTAGTTGGAATATTAATTGAATTCAGAGCTTGGGGTGTAGCTCAGTGTAGAGCACTTGTCTAGCACATGCAAGACACTGGTTCTTCCCCAGCACTTTATAAGCCAAGCAAGGGTTCAGTACTCCACAGCTTCCACAAGTAATTTAGGCCCAGAGTGGGAGAGGAGGAACATCCTGGAGTCTGAAAATTCAAGAAATAGAGAGACCCATATGTTCCACACTTCTCCACTTTTGAAAAACGACCAGAAAGGGGTATCTAGGACTAGCAGTCATAACTTTCTGATTCATATGAATGTAAGAATTACAGAGGGCTGGGAGTCATGCTCAAAAACAGCGCATACACTTTACACACACACATAAGGTTCTGGGTTCAACCCACCAACACACACACACACACACACACTCACACACACACATGAACATGGGCGCAAATCACCCGGAAGCGTCTCTCAGAATCTTTCTTTCATTAGCTCTGATGGGAATCAGGAATCTCACCTTTAACAAGCCCCCAGGTGGTTCTGATTGATCACTTTGAGGACCCAACAATCCCACTGTTAGAAAAATGAAGGAGAAAGGAAGGAAACAGGCCTCACTCGATCTTCCACAGGGGAGGGTTATTTATTAAGATATAAGGGGCAGAGACTTCACATGAGCTTGGAGACTGTGCAAACAGATGGGCTCAGGAATGGGATTTAATGGGGTCTAGCAGGGAGGCAGAGGTTAATGAAAAAGCCACTAGGTCAAAGGAAGGTGGAGGGCTTTTCAGTTGGGCCCACAATGGAATATTTACAGTCAGGCTTAGATAGATTGTCCTGCTAGGGTCAGGCAGTCTGCACGCTATCTTTGGTGGCTTGCTTGGCATCTGTATTCACCTGAGAAAATGGTGGGGGGGGGTGGTCAATCCTTCATATTCCATCTTTGGATACCTAGAAAGAATAGGCCAAGAGGGGAGAGGCAAGTCCTTCATCTAGGGTCTTGGTATACATAGAAAGAATGGGCTGAGAGGGGAGCAACTTGGAGTTATGAGAACAAAGCAGATTCCCATCACCTACAATCCACTAGGACTACCAGATTTAGCAAATAAAAATACAACAGCTGGATGCCAGTGGCTCAGGCCTATAATCCTAGCCACTCAGGAGTCTAAGATCTGAGGATCACAGTTCAAAGCCAGCCTGGGGAGGAAAGTTCTGTGAGACTCTTATCCCCAATTAACCACTCAAAAACTGGAGATGGAGCTGTGGCTCAAAGTGACAGAGTTCTAGCTTGGAGTAAAAGAGCTCAGGGACCGTTCCCAGGGCCTGAGTTCAAGTTCAAGCCCCATGATTGACAACAACAACAAAAAAGGAAACTGTGAAACTGTTAAATTGCAGATACATAACAAACCAAAAGAACTAAGGGTATAACCTTGCAGTAGAGAGCCTGGCTAGCATTCAGGAGGCCAGGGCCTCCATCTCTAGCTTTCAGAAAGGGAAAAACAAAACCTGACAGTAACTCAGAGGTAAAGGCTCCTGGAACCTTTGACCTTTTCTCTAAAGCTGTCTGCCTCCACACTGATAGCAAGCTAGAAATTAGATTGTTTGTTTTTTGGTCAGTCGTGGGGCCTGGACTCTGGGCCTGGGCACTGTCCCTCAGCTCTTCAGCTCAAGGCTAGCACTCTACTACATGAGCCACAACACCACTTCTGGCTTTTTCTGCTTATGTGGTGCTGCGGAATCGAACCCAAGGCCTCATGCATTTAAGGCAAGCACTCTACCACTGAGCCACCTTCCCAGCCCTTGGAAATTAGATTGGTAGGCCTTTATTTCCCCAGCTTCCTCTTCCAACCAACTATAGACCCAAGTTGACCAGCCAGCACATAGGTATGAAAAGGTAGCCGTGATGTGACCTTTCTGATGACCACTAGAGGTCCCTTCTCACCCACAGTGCTCCTGGAACTAGTGTTAGAGCAGGTACTTCTTGGAACACATCTTTGCCAGTCATGGACATGACTGGCTTATTCTGTACCAAGCAGTAAGGGAGGGGCTGAGGAGCGGATACAGCCTGAGGAAACCAGAATAAAAGGGCTTCCTCAGAAGAGGGGAGTGAGGTCCTCCAACATCAGTCTTTTATTTAATATGCATGTATGTATGTATGTATGTATGTATGTATGTATGTATTTTTGCTACTTCTGGGCTTGAACTCAGGGCTTGGGCACTGTCCCTGAGCTTTATTTGCTCAAGGCTAGCACTCTACCACTTGAGCTACAGTATCACTTCTGGCTTTTTTCAGTGTATGTGATACTGAGGAATCAAACCCAACGTATCATGCATGCTAGGCAAGCACTCTACCACTAAGCCACATTCTCAGCATCAGTCTTGAAGAAAGAATTTTCAAACAAGTTCCAGGGTTCTCAAACTTATTCCTTATCCCAAAGGGAAAAACCCACAGGACATTCCACTACCTAATCAGGCAAACATGCAATTTCCTTTTGTGTATAATCTGGTTTCCTAGACTGAAAGCTAATGAGGCTTTAGCTTCAGGAAACCTCATTTGCCTTGGCTCCTTCTAAAGGGCCTGACCCTAGTCACTGTATGCTTGTATTTTTTTTGTATCCTTTTCCTTAAAGACTCACCCATGCCCATGGAAACATCAGACCCCCAAGAGCCTGAATCTAGCTCTGACTGGCCAGGATACAGATTTTCAGAAGATAGGAAAGAAAGGGTAATAAGTTTCAAAGGAAAGTCTCCTGGAGATTGCTAAGAGGTTTCCTGTGGGATGAGGAAGGGATTTATACAGCAGCCAAAGAACCTGGCAGCCACCTAATTTCTAAACAACCGGAAGTGGGGAGCCCCCTCCTCCTGACTGCCCAAAGCATTCTGTGGCCAGCAGGAGTTTGCCAAATCTTTAGAGGGAAGGTGGTTCATAGAGAACCGCCTGTACCATCCTGTTGGCTGCTTTCTGAATAAACAAATTATCTTGCCAACCATTGTGTAGGGAAAAAAAAAACACCAAAATCTCAACTACAATTCTGAAGCTGCTATGAGCTATGATGAGCTGTGAACTTTACAAAGGAATAAATGGTTAGCTAGAACTGAACCTGAACAAACAACCTGCTCTGAGTGACTTAACTTGTTTTTAGAGAACCTCCTCTTGTCTTTCTTCATGTCTTGATCTATGAATAGCACAAAACCCCAGCATCAGAAAGACAGATATGAAGCTGTAAACCAGTGGTTTATACCTATGATACTAGCTACTCAAAAGGCTGAAATCTGAGGACTGTGGTTTAAAGCCAGCCTTCGCAGGAAAAATCTTGAAACTCTGATCATCAGTTAGCCATCAAAAAGTCAGAAATGAAGGTGTGGTTTTAGTAGTAGAGAGAAGAAAAAAGCTAAGCAAGAATGCAAGACCCTGAGTTCAAACACCAGTGAAACACACACACACACACACACACACACACACACACACACACAGACTTGAAATCTGCTGTCCTGTGTTCGTGCTTAGCTGCTCTGTGAATAAATTCTGTCTGGAAAAACTCATTTCAGTGATTTGGCATACTGAGCGGTGGGCAAATGAACAATCTTGTGTGTGGGTTCTGGGTGCATTCTGGAATAAAAGCTAAAGCAATGCACACAAATTTAGAAGCAGGTGACTTAATGGAGCTAGAAGACTTTTGATTTTTGAAGGACAGTATGTTTCCATGGATAGAAACCTTCCAGCAACCTTCTGCTGGACCCAGCTTGCACACACTGGTAAGGACTGGGTACAAATCTCATCCTAACTCAGCATTTGATCACCTCCACTTTATAGCTTGAAATAATCTTAAGTGACAATATTTACCTGGTTGTAACTTGTAACCACTAAAAGTCAGGGTTCGCCTTTCCATAACATCAATATGTCATCACCTGCGTCTCACCTCAACCCCCCACCCTCCAACAGAGCTGGCAAGCACTCCTCCACAAAAGAGCACAAATGCACACTTGCCCTTTAGAGCTAGCTGTCCTTGTTTGGTCATGTGGACATCTTTAGTGTTTTTCTACTAATGACATCCCGGTCACAGACAGTGACCTCTCTCTTTCTCAAATTCTCTATTGTTCTTGTCCCAGCACCAAGAGGCTCTCAGTGCCTCTGGGATTAAGTAGCCAATTGTGAGAGTTTCTGAAGCAAGAATATAGCTAGGGTAGCTGATTCATCCATCTTTCTACCAGAATGGCAGTGTTGTCTAAAAGGAAATCATGTTAAGATTTGAGTAAGGTCTATTTTTTTTGTCTCTTTATAGTGTTAGGGAACAATCCCACAGCCTTGGGTATGATAAGCAAGTAATCTACCACTGAGCTGTACCCCCAGTCCTCATCAATGTTCTTTCAAGAAACTCAAAGGCTTTCCTGAGTTCTCACAAATGTCCATTCTGTTCCTCTAGCACACCATACTGCTCAGGCTAGACTCAACAATGAATGGTATAGCTCAGCCTGAATACTCTAAGTTGCAATATATTACATGGGAGAGAAGAGGGAGGGGACTGATATTTGTGTACCAACTGCACATCAGTTCGTCCAATGGCAAAGGGGGTTTGGCAGTGTAGCTGTAGAGTGCTTTCTTATTATAATAATAAGCACAATAGATTTCTTTGTAGCTGATACTCAATGTCTCCAAAAGTGCTTGACAAGTAGTAATATTTGTTAGGCAAAGAAAACCTTGTTTTAATGTATACAAGGCCCAGAATGAGAAAGAAGGAAGAGGAGAGAAGAGAAAGGAAGAGAGAGAAAAAAGGAAGGGAGGGGGAGGAAGGAATAGAGGGAAGGAGGAAAGAAGAAAGGAAGGAAGGAAGGAAGGAAATTAGACTGGTGTGTGGCTCAAGTGATAGTGTTTTCCTTGCAAACATGCCCTGAGTTCAATCCCCAGTATTGAGGAGAGAGAGAAAAGGTAAAGGAAGGAGAAGGAAGAGAGGGATGAAGGAAGAAAGGAAATTGCTTTCCTAGCAAACATGCCTGGAGTTCAATTCCCAGTATTGATTAGAGAGAGAGAGAGACAGAGAGACAGAGAGGGAGACAGAGAGGGAGACAGAGAGGGAGGGAAAGAGAGGAGCATTAAGTAATGAAACATTTTGTTAATAATTTAAAGAAATTTTAATTAAATGACATGGCTGAACTTCCCAGGAGAAGCAATCCCTCTCCTCCTTCCCTCCTCTAAGCCTGTGCCCCTCCAGGCAACTTGTTTTATTTATTTTTTGTTAGTCACGGGGCTTGCATTCTAGGCCTGAGCACCATGCCTCAGCTCTTCAGCTCAACGCTAGCACTCTACCATTTGAGCCACAGCTCTTATTGGAGATAAGAGTCTCACAGACTTTTCTGCCTGGGCTGGCTTTGAACAGTGATCCTCAGATCTCAGCTTCCTGAGTAGCTAGGATTACGGACATAAGCCATCGATGGCCGGCTTTGTTTAAGATTTATAACTCTTTCTTTAATGGCTCTACCTTTTAGATTGCTTACTATAATAACGAGCACAGCCATTTGTTTTATACCTGGATCCTCAGTGTCTTTTAAAGTGCTTGACAGATGGTAATATTTTTTGAGGGGGGAGTCTGGTCGTGGGGCCTGGGCGCTGTCCCTCAGCTCTTCAACTCAAGGCTAGCACTCTACCACTTGAGCCACAGCACCACTTCTAGCTTTTTTCTTTTTGCTTATGTGGTGCTGAGGAATCGAACCCAGGGTCTCATGCATGCAAGGCAAGCGCTCTACCACTGAGCCACCTTCCCAGCCCCCAGATGGTAATATTTTGAGAGGGTTAAAAACCAAGCAAACATAAAACTTAACACCTTTCTTTCTTCTGTGCTGAGGATTGAACCCAGATCTCCAGCCTTGATTGTTTCTCACCTTATTAACAGACTTCCTATTTTGAGAGATGAGGATTTAATGTACTAATCATACTTCCCCTTTTACCTCCTGAACTGTTTCCCAGTAAGGTTTTGTCAAGATTTGTAGTTCCCGTGTATGGTGTATAACATGTGAACACCGTTATATGTTATAGACTGTGATAGACAATTTGCTCCAGGAAAGTTAGAATGAACTTGTGACTTTAAATGAGCATCATTATTCCACAATACTGTAAAATTCCGGAAATTATGTAATCACTTAATCACAATCAAAAAAAAAAATAAAAGAACCTGGGGGAAGGTAGGGAGGGAAGGGATGGTAGGGGGAAAACAATGGAGGGAGTAACAATGTTCAAGAGGAAGTGCACTCATTACCTTACTCATGTAACTGTAACCCTCTGTATAGTATCTTTACAATAAAAAAAAAAGATTTGTAGTTCCTTCATAATACAGATATGTCTTATTTCTGGTTCCCTGACTCCAGTCATGTTCAGGCTGTAGATTGAATCTTGATTTCGGAGCAGATTTGTTTGAGTTGAGGACCCATATTTTCACTGCACACTCAGGAGTTCTGCACTGAGAACTTTCAGAACAGAGGGTCCTTCTGCCTCACTTTAAAATAATAATAATAATAAGCACTGAGAAATGGATTTTAAACTAGAGGCCATCTTGGGCCAACACCTTCTAAGATACAACAGACTCAGAGGATAGATGAGGGGAAATGATGCTGAAACCCTCAGTGTTGCTCTCATCTGAAGCCTGCACCTATGTCTTTTCTGGCCTTGCTTTACTAATTAATTTCCTTGGTCTCTACCTCAATACACCCTAAAATTCTTTAGAGGAGGGAGGATACAGTCACAAACCCCAGGGTCCTGGGAGACTTCCTTGGAATTTTACTGGCTCTCTAACACAGACTCAACTGGTTTATTAAATTAAGTTTAAAAGGTACAACTGGGGGTGTGTGGCTCAGTTGTGTTGTTTGCTTTATACATAGGAGTCACTGAGTTCCATCCCTTGCATTGCTTTGAGTAGTATAGTTCAGAGGCATTAGAAAAACAAAAAACAAAAAACCCTACCCACAGTCCAGCTTTAGATTGGCCATCTGTCCCTCCCTTAGGTGAATTCCTGCCCTCTCCTTCTCCACAATCGGGATGCTTTGGGCTTAAGAAACAAAAAGATGATCTGGTTTTCAGCTACTATTTTGGGATTAAAACAGCCCAAGTGTCCCCTGTGTATGCCCAGAAGCAAGCACAGTGGTTGCTGAACACAGTCCTGGCATAAGTCCGGGTGTGAGTTACACTAAAGAAAGTCACTGATAGTGTCTTAGGTCAGAAGCTGTGAAAGAAACACAGGGAGGGCCTTTGTTTTCCAAAAGCTGCTGGCTGGCACTGTGTACACAACACAAGCTCTGTGTACGTTGGTGATCTCTGCAGATCTCTTGTTTGTGTCCATTTCTGCCTAGTTCCAGAAGTAGACAAGCTTTGCCTGTTGTTTATCTACACTTCCTTGTCTCTGGCCACTCCCACTCTTTGTTTTGAAAGGTTCTAGCCTGCTGTGTGGCTCTGAGGGATTAAATTTACAGGTCTTGCTATAATCAGACTTGTGGATTTGGGCAGCACCCAGAACAGATGGCAGAACTTAGTTCAGGACTCTACAGCTTTTTTTTTTTTGGTCCGGTCATGGGGCCTGAACTCTGGGCCTGGGTGCTGTCCCTCAGCTCTTCAGCTCAAGGCTAGCGCTCTACCACTTGAACCACAGCGCCACTTCCGGCTTTTTTCTTTTTGCTTATGTGGTGCTGAGGAATCGAACCCAGGGCCTCCGGCATGCAAGGCAAGCACTCTACCACTGACCTTCCCAGCCCGACTCTACAGCTTTCTGTAATCTTGCCACCTGCCAGAACCCCAACAACTAGTCTCTGCTCTGCCTTGGCCCCAGACCCAGCCTCGTGGTTCAAGATAGGCATCTCTCTCTTGATAAATGACCCATATTATGGGCAGAGCAGTCAGTCATTCTGTACATCCTGGTCCTTACTCACCTAGCAGTGTTTTCTGTGTTGCTCTATACTTAGAGACAATTCCTCCTGCTAGAGCAGCATGATAGGAAGTATTCCTTGTCATCCATCGATTTGAATTGCATAAATGTATGATTTGGACTTGAGCACCATTAATTCATATTACAGTTAGTCAAGAGTAACAGGGAAATCTAGAAATGGCTTTAAAGATGCAAATTAGTTTTTTTTTCTCTCTCTCTCTTTTAATGCTAGTTCTGAGGATTAAACTCAGGGCCTGGGCACTGTCCCTGAGCTTTTGTGCTCAAGGATGGTAATCTACCACTTGAGCCACAGCCCCACTTTTGGTGTTTGGTGTTTTGAGGTTTTTTTGTTTTTTTTTGGTGGAGTGCTTATGTGGAAATAAGAGTCTTACAGACTTTTCTGCTCAGCCTGGCTTCGAATCCCTAGATCTCAGCCTCCTGAGCAGCTAGGATTACAGGTGTGAGCTATAGGCACCCGGCTTTGTCTCATATTTAAAAAGTCCAAAAATAGTCTAGGACTAGTATGGCAACCATTGTCCCTGCTATAGAAAGAAAAAAACAATTTCCCATGCTGGTCAGCCGAAGGAGATGAAAGAAACACCAGCTTTGTAATAACGGATACCAGCTTACTCAGGACCAAGCTTACTTAGACCTTGAACTCATCTTCAATGCCCAGCATGAATGTAAGTTCTATAATAAGTACATAGAAACTGCTTTTGCAAAAAACAAACAGCACAACCAACCCCCCAAATCTTATTTAGGCCCATGGGTTAATTAAAAACAGAATAAAAGTTTGACATCCCTGCTTCCATTTTGCATTTATTTCCTTTACTCTGAGTATCTCTGTTTTGCAATCACCTTGGGTTCCAGAAAGAACAGGGCTGATAGATAACATCTTTATGACAGGAGATGAAATCAAACTACTCCTAAGGAGAGGAATAGAAGAATCTAGCAGAACAGAGAACCCCCAATGAGGACAATTATAGTGAGATTGTACTTCTGAGCAGGCTAACCATCTCATGGGAGCCAGATTGCCCTCCTCAAGTGATGACAAAGACAATAACTTCTCTGAATGCCTGGCAGAACCAGAACAGAGATAATGATAAACAGGTCACCCTGTAGCTAGGACTGTTTATTTGCTTATTCTTTTACTTACTGGTGGTACTGAGGTTTGAAGTTTTGAGTCAATAAATTTTTATGTAATCTGTCATACAGCTATCATCTGCTTTGTGTGTGGGTATATGTGTGTACGCTCATGTGTGTGTGCCAGTCCCTGAGCTCTTTTGCTCAAGGCTAGTGCTTTACCACTCCAGCCACAGCACTATTTTCTGGCTTTTTGGTCATTAAGAGTCTCATGGACTTTCCTGCCTGGGGTTGGCTTTGAACTGTGTTCCTCAGATCTCAACCTCCTGAGTAGTTAGGATTGCACATGTAGCTCACGTCTATAGTGAGTGACTGGCAGTGACTCCATTTCTAAAACAGCAGTTTGCTCCCATTTTGAGTCAAATGCTGAGGCAGAATGACTCTACATTTTGTTTGCGCATGTAAACAACCACCATCTGTTCCACACAAGCTAGGATAAGTGATTTATTTATGCAAATAAAAGATTACTATCTATGATGAACTTATCAAATTAAAACAAGAACACATGGACCTGTGGGTGTTTCAAACCCATATCTGACAAACCAGGCCCATGAGCTTATCCAATATACTAGATCAAGGGATGATGCAGCCCCCTCCCCTGGATCAGATAAATGGAGGGACACCTAACATTGGGGTACAGTGGCACTCACTCATCTATCAACAGACCAGCAGGAGCATATATTACAGATTGCCAGGCAATAAACTCTGACTCTGTTCCCTGGGTTTCAGCTACCCATGATTCCCTTGCTTGACACTGTATCCAGCAAGTTTGGAAGTAGCTCTGTGCTTTGAACTGTAATCACACCTGGACCTGGCTCTGCTTTTGGAAGCCTGTGTACCTCAAAAGTTCTGTGACTGTGTTATGTTTATGTTTTACCTATCCACCCACAGTAATCTCTCCATCTGTATCAGTTCTATGCTCTTGCCTATAGCAAGACCTTTTAAATTATATGTATGTATATGTATGTATATATGTATATGTTTGTTTGTTTATGCTTATACTGAGGCTTGAACTCCAGATACCTTGCATTCTTGCTCACCTTCTTCACTCAAGTTTGGTGCTCTACTATTTGAGCCACCCCTCCACTTCTGGCTTCTTACTAGTTAGCCAGAGGTAAGACTCTCTCAGATTTGTTTGCCTAGGCTGACTCCAAATCTTAATCCTCAGATTTCAGCTTCCTGAGAAACTAGGATTATAGGCATGAGCCACCAGTGCCTAGCAATAAGGACTTTTTGAACCCTACAACTTTTCTGTGGTCATTCTATAACCTGTGTATTATTGTGAAGTATAACTTGTGATCTAAGTGTTAATATTAGTAATCAAAGAGTAAAACAAGAGAACCTGCTTGCCATTAGTTCACAGCTCTCAAATGACATCAGTAGAACTTGGTAAATTAATGTTCATTAAATGGATATAACTTGTGAATTAATTGTTGTCCAATAAATTCTGACATGATAGAAAGACACAGGCTAAGTTCTGACAAACTGTGCTCACAACAAAGTAGTACCAGAACTGAATGAGAAGACACCTAAATGGCACCCATTGAAGAATTGCTTGTTTGCTTGTGCTTGGGAGGATAAAACATCTGTTTTTATGAAAGGTGCAGAAGAAATTGAATTTTTTTCTGCGTTTTCTAAGACTCTATCAGATTGTGTGCTGTTGAATTTTTGCATCAGTCCAGAATGTTTCTAAAGGGTTTTTGTTTGCTTTCTCTTCAAGCATGAATTGTGTCAGCTTTGTAACCAGATGTGTCCCTTTTAAGCCACAGGGTGCTTAGTGCTTCATTTTTGCTAAAGAAATTAATATCAGTGATGTTGCTGTGATTTTGGTCTTTTTCTTGACATTAAAATGTATCAGTTTAGCCAGGCAGTGGTAGCTCACACCTGTAATCCTAGCTACTCAGGGAGGCTGAGATGTGAGGATCAAGGTTCGAAGCCAACCCAGACAGGAAAGTTCATGAGGCTCTTATCTTCAATAAACTATAAAACTACAAAACAAAAAAAAACAAAAACAACAAAAAAAGTGGAAGTGGTGCTGTGGCTCAGAGTGGTAGAGTGCTAGCCTTGAGAAGAGAGCTTGGGGACAGCACCCAGGCCCAGAGTTTAAGCCCTACGACTGACCAAAAACAAAAAACTGACCAAAAACAAAAATAGGTGTGGTAGTCACATCTATAGCTGTAGCATTACTTATGAATTATTTATATTTACATGCTTAAGAAAAATCTTGCAAACCTAGTGTGGTGTTGCATGCATGCCTGTAATCCCAGCATGCAGGAATCTGAGACAAGGAGAATTACAAATTTGAGGCTAGCTTAGGATCCAATAATGAGACCCTTCTCAAGAAAACAAACAAAAAAACTTTAGACAATCTTTTGACCTATTAATATTCCAGATATAGATATATGATGCTTTTCTATTAACTTGAAAGGGCAACTCTTAAGACATCAGTAAATTCATTGGCTGATACCTTTTAAAGATGTGTTTTGCTATGTAGCCCAGGATGACCTTCAACTTATATGTTGTTCAAACTCTCAGTCCTCTTGCCTCTGACTCCTGAGTGCTGGGGTTTTAATAAAGTCTTGCATAATTGTGGATGGAAATAAATGCTAGCAGTTAGTAATGCATTTTTATGCATTTAGTACTTATAACTGAAAATATCTTTGTCAGCTGTGATGGCAATTAAAAGTGATTTTAAAAATAATCTGAAATTGGAAACATACTTATGACTCACTGCATCACAAATTGTTAAGCCAATACTTTTTAAAATGGTGAAATCTGTGCTTTTTCAATTGTATGGAGAATGAAAATGTTTGACATGTAAGAAATTAAGTTAAAATTTTATTTGCTTGCTGGGTGTCTGTAGCTCATGCCTATAATCCTAGCTACTCAGGAGGCTGAGATCTGAGGATTGAGAGTCAAAGTCAGCCTGGGCAGAAAAGTCAGTGAAATTTTTTTTCTTTGAACCACAATTCTCATAGATCTCAGCCTCCTGAGTAGCTAGGATTACAGGAATGAGCCACGGTGCCTAGCAATTTGTTATATTTTTATGAACTTGTTAATGGATACGATCAAAGAGCAGGACCAGAATGCAATCACCAAGAGATCTTAGGAGAAAACACATTTCTTGTTAACTCTCCATTGTTTTTTTTTTCCTTTTTCTTTTTCTTTTTTTTTTTTTGTCGGTCGTGAGGCATGAACTCTGGGCCTGGGTGCTATCCCTCAGCTATTCAGCTCAAGGCTAGCACTCTACCACTTGAGCCACAGCACCACTTCCTGCTTTTTCTGCTTATGTGGTGCTGAGGAATCGAACCCAGGACCTCATGCATGCAAGGCAAACACTACCACTGAGCCACCTTTCCAGACCCTCAGTGTAACTTTTATCTCCAATTAATTACCAAAAATGCTGAAAGTAAAGCTATGGCTCAAATGGTAGCATACTAGCCTTGACCAAAAAAGCCCAGTAACAGCATCTAGGCCCTTGAGTTCAAGCCCCAGGATGTACACACACACACACACACACACACACACACATCCAAGCAAGACATTTCAAAACAAAAAAGTAGGAGATGGAGAAATAACATTCAGTCAGGAAGTCTAAATCCATGAGTCTAAGAGTTAGGCAAAACAGTTAGAGATATTACAAATTAGGATCCACACATTTGAACAAGGAAGAAGGGCTGCTGTGTGATTGTGTGACTCACCTTCAGCTGTCAGAACCTAAAGAGAGAAAAGCAGGCCATTAACTAAGCAGTCCATCAATGGGGTACCTGAGTCTAATCAGGAACTGTGTTGGAGGGCTGCTTCAGTGCACAGAGCGGGGTGCAGAGAGTTGATATGAGGTGATGGCTTGGTGCAGAGTGTGGGAGTCTAAGCCAGACAAGGAAGGGGTCTATGCCTGGTGATCATGTGACAATGTCAGAGTCCAGGCAGGGTGATTTGGGCCTTGATGTGGGAGCATCAAGGAAATCGCCATGCATGGGCCTAAAAAAGTTTTTTGTGGGCTGGGATTGTAGTTCAGTGGTACATGTGAAACCTTGACTTCAGTCTACAGCACTAAAGAAATACACACACACACACACACACACACACACACACACGAATTTGTTTATGTCATTTTTCTGAAAGAATGTGATTTTTCAAAAAATATACCTTAACAGTAACAGTATCAAATTTTTCTTCTTCATAGTACAGACAAATGCCCGATGGGGGGGGGAACATACAAAATATGTTTAAGGGTTAAGGTAAACTTGATGAAAATGTGTCATATACATATATGGAAATATCACAATGAATTGCCTTTGTGCAATTAAGTTAACATCAACAAGAATATATTTGTAAGATATTACCTGATATACATCTGCACGAATGCTAGACATCAAATTAATCATACAACACTGATTACTTCTACTATGCATTGTTTTTCTAATATATAAGTTTGGATGTACCTTGAAGAGATTTGTCATGTTAAAATAATAAGAGGTAATGGAGCTGTGGCTCAAAGTGCTAGAGCACTAGCCTTGAGCAAAAGAGCTCAGGGACAGCACTCAGGCCCTGAGTTCAAGCCCCATGACCAACAACAACAAAAAAAAATTGTATCCTTTGCCGGGCGCTGGTGGCTCATGCCTGTAATCCTAGCTACTCAGGAGGCTGAGATCTGAGAATCGCGGTTCAAAGCCAGCCCGGGCAGGAGAGACCATGAGACTCCTATCTCCAATAAACCACCAGAAAACCGGAAGTGGCGCTGTAGCTCAAGTGGTAGAGCACTCGCCTTGAGCTGAAGAGCTGAGGGACAGCGCCCAGGCCCAGAGTTCAAGCCCCACGACCGACAAAAAAAAAAAAAATAATAAGAATAAGAATAATGATAAGGAAAAGAGCAGAGTGCTGGTGGCTCACCTGTAATTCTAGCTACTTAAGAGGCTGAAATCTGAGGATCCAATTCAACAGCAGCCTGGGCAAAAAAGTCCCTGAGACTTTTATGACCAATTAATTGCCAAAAAGGTGAATATGGAGTTGTGCTTCAAGGGGCAGAACATCAGCCTAGAGTGAAAAAGTTGAAGGACAGTACCCAGGCTCTAAGTTCAAGCCCCAGTGCCAGCACTAAATAAATGACTAAATAAGTAAGTAAATAAATATAATTTTATTACTACTTGAATATGAAATGAGTAAACTGCAAACTTCCAGACCACCTCAACTTACAATGTCTATTCACCGCTTTCTTCACCAATGACTATCTCAGGCAGTTAGTCACTGCAGATTTCCAGAATTTTCTGGGACTCTTTAGCAAAGAACTTTGAAATACCTTGTGTTTCCACACTTTCTACTTTTTTCCTCCCCCAGATGCTAGAGGTTGAGCCCAGGGCCTTGCCCATGCTAGGCAAGCTCCAGCTCCAGCTGCAATGATTCTTGGGACTTGACTTCCTGGTTATCCAAGACAATCAGCACTCAGCATCACATGAATTCAGAGTCTTGCACATCTAAGCAAGCACTCTACCACTAAGGTATAACCACAACCTCCTTGCTTCCTTTTCATGTTCCCTGTGGCCACACAGATGCTGCCTCAGGACTGCAATCGGGCCTGAGTTGCTTTATTTCCTGCCTTCTTGGAAGCCATGCTTGCAAGCATGGTGGCAGGGGAAGCTGTGCCAAATTAGATTCTAATGATTAAGAACCTAGGTACCAGAAAGCCACAGGGCACTATCTGAATATGTCAAAGTGAACAATTTTTGTTTCCTGTTTCCCCAACCCTTACTCATCCTGTCATAGGTAGGACGCTTTAGTCCTTTCCTTTTCCAAAAGTCATCTTGGGACATTTTTGCATGATTTTCTTCTATATCTGAGTGAAAGTGGTTTTTACAGACACAGGAAATGCCATATTGGGTCAGAACAATGCGTCAACAGTCCCATAACTCTTTTGTTTTTGTTTTTATGCAGAGCTGAGGATGGGACTCAGGGCCTTGCACTTGCCAAGAAAATGCCCTTCCACTGAGCTAAATCCCCAACCCAGTCCCATAGTTTTTAGTCACTGGGATGAAAATTTTGCCATCAATCCACTTTGTGCTGGTAGTGATTCTAAACTTTGCTTTCCCAGCTGGTGCTGAGAGGAAAAAATTGTTTTCAATTATTAGTCTGTGTTGAACATTTTTTAAAAGATTAATATGGAGGGGCTGGGAAGGTAGCTCAGTGGTAGAGCGCTTGCCTTGCATGCATGAGGCCCTGGGTTCAATTCCTCAGCACCACATAAGCAAAAAAGAAAAAAGCCGGAAGTGGTGCTGTGGCTCAAGTGGTAGAGTGCTAGCCTTGAGTTGAAGAGCTGAGGGACAGCGTCTAGGCCCAGAGTTCAGGCCCCATGACAGGACCCCTCAAAAAAAAAGATTAATATGGAGGAACAAGTCTGTTTACCCAGAGATTGTATCTTTCAAACATTTTTTTTAGTTTCAAAAAAATCCCTTATTTATGAAATATAGGTGGTATATAGTTTGTTGTTTTTCAGTATCCTTACTTAGTAAAATACATACTAGACAACCTCATATCAATCCCTCTGTAATTAAGGGAAAGTCCATATAACCTAAAGGTGATCATCTTAACCATTCTTTGTGTATGTGTGTGTGTTGATTCTGGGGCTTGAACTCAGGGCTTTGGCACTGTCCCTGAGGGTTTTTGTTGTTTTGTTTTTGCTCAAGACTAGTGCTGTACTACTACTTGAGCTCTACCCTACCTGAGTTACAAGAATTAGAGGTATGAGCTACTAGGGCCTAGCTTTAATCACTTTCAATTATTAGATAGTCAGTGGGATGAAGTACATTTATACTGTGGTACAGTCTTCCCCATCACCCATTTCTAGAAGTCTGGTCATCTTGTAAAACTGCAAGTCTGTACTCATTAAACAATGATTGTTTGATCCTCCTTCCTCTCAGCACCTTCCCCCAACTGGATGTCAGCATTCTACTTTCCATCTCTACCAGTTTAAGCCCTCCAGTGACCTGCCATTAGTGGATGCATATAATATCCTTTGTGTGTGACAGGGTTATTTAACTTACCAGTTATATTAGCTTAACAGTCTCAAGGGTCATCCCTTTTGTAGCATATATTCGAATTTTCTTTCTTTTTTAAGGCTAAACACTATCCCTTGTGTGTTTCTAATGCATTTTGTTTAGCCATCTGTGCTAAACATTAGTTCTAGACATTAGTGCTGCTTCTACTTTTTGAACATTGAAAAAGAATGCTGCTGTAATTGTGGGTGCACAAAGACTTTTTTAAAAAAAATTGAAGGACAATTTGCATGCAATAAAATGCACTCATTTAAGTGATCAGTTTGATGAGTTTTGGCAGATATATTGATCCACATAAGTGCTGCACTCATTAAAATATACACGGTTTCTATTACTCCAGGACATTCCCTTGGGCCCCCTTTTAGTAGTCAATCTTTCTCCAGAACAACCCCTCTTCAGATTTTTATCACCAGAGATTCATTTTGCCTGTTCATAATATAAATGAAATTAGACAGTGTGTGTATGTGTGTGTTCTCCTTTGTGTTTGGTTTCTTTGGCTCAATATAATCTCTTTTAGACTCAGCCATGTGGTTATAATTCATTTCTTTTTCTCACTAAGTGATGATATACATAATTTTAAAAATCCAATCTCATTTGGTTTGCTTCCAACTAGAGGATATTAAGAATAAAGGTGATATAATTGGTGTAGAGTGTGTGTGTGTGTGTGTGTGTGTGTGTGTGTGTGTGAGAGAGAGAGAGAGAGAGAGAGAGAGAGAGAGATGCTGGTGATTGGACTCTAGGCAAATACACTGTCACTCCCCTTCCCCCTCCCCAGTTTCATGAACATTCTCATGGATATATTTTTTTTCATTTCTCTTGGGCAAATTATTTGCCCAGGAGTGGAATTTCTCTCATCTGAGAATTGTATTTGTAAGTTTGTAAGCTTACTTCTAACAGCCTTACATTTTACTGAGAATTGTATATGTAAGTTTACTTCTAACAGCCTAGTGATAGGGGGAGAGTACTAGATATCTCACATTTATATAAATTGGTATCATCAGTTTTTAGAATTTTAACTGTTTTCCAAGGTGAGGGAGTACCTGTTCAACTTTTTATAAACAATCCCAATGAATTTTAAGGAATGTTTCTGGGTGGATTTCCTTGGACAGAACTCGTTGGATAGAAGTTACATAAATTATTTAAGTAGAAGACAGACCTTGTTGCCTTTTACAATTAAACAGGGGAAGGGTAGAGATGGTGCTGCTCCCAGGATGACTGAAACCACCTTCAGATTGCTCTCCGTATGCTATTTCTCCCTCTTCTGCTTTTCTCTGCACATGGCTTCATTTTCATAGTTAGTGGTTCCCAATGGCTGGAACCCTGTTTTCAGGCAAGCCTAGGTATTCAGCCCTCCACAGAGCCTTTCACCAGAGTGGAGAAGAAAACACCAGGAAAACTCTGATGATACTAGCTTGGGACAAGTGTCATTTCTGAACCACAGCTTTTAGGGTAGAGACCAATTACTAGATATAGTCCAGCCTTAGCTACATAATAAATTCAAGTCTAGCCTGAGTTATATAGTAAGATCCTGCTTAAAAAAAAAATAAAAGAGGAAAGGGTGACATTGTCCAGGACACAGAGTACACATAAATTGACATGTTGAATTAAAACCCCTTTGTATAACTAGTTTAGAATAATAATAATAAATACAGGCTGAGCACTGGTGGCTCATGCCTGTAATTCTAGCTATTCGGGAAGCTGAGATCTGAGGATCATGGTTTAAAGCCAGCCTGGGCAGAAAAGTCCATGAGACTTTTATCTCCAATAAAAATTATTCAGAAAAAGCCAGAAGTGGTAGATTGCTAGCCTTGAGCACACAGAGGCTCAGGACAGTGCCCAGGCCCTGAGTTCAAGCCCCAGAACCTACAAAAAATTTTAAAATTAAAATTAAAATATAGTAAGAATAATAAAAAGAATACCAATTCTGCGTTCTATGGCCATCTCGACCTCCTTCCAGTTATTAACCACCATAGTGGTTACCAGAAACTGAACTGGTGAAGGAAAGAGTAGTGGCCAGAAAAATATGAGCCTCACGAACTCTGTGTATGTGTGTGTGTGTGTGTGTGTGTGTGTGTGTGTGTGTGTGTTTTGCTGGGAATACTACCCAGGCACTTATGCGTGCTAGGCAAGCACTCTACCACTAAGCCATGCCTCCTACCAGCTTTTTAAGGGAAGGAGAAATATACTTAGCCAAGTCATCCCTGAAGGGATAGAGGAGAAGGGAGAGTAAAGGAACATTCATCCTATAAAATGAAATCTGAATGGCTTTAATTTTCCAAATATAGAAAGAAGTGATTTAATTTTAACATTACAGATAAGCATATAAGGTGGATGTCGCTTTAAAAATAACATTCTCTTTTGAGTTTTCATTTGAGAAAGGGGGCATCTTTTTAGTTCTTAAAGGCTCTGAAGCTCTTCTGAATTTGACCTTAATTTTGTTCTCTTCATTTCTGTATGCCCAGAGCCTTGACTGGGCCCAGCATGGAGACCATGCTTAATCAAGATCTGTTGGATGAACTAATACCTGGAGAGAAGACCTTCCTGAGCAGAACCAAGTATTGAGGTCATAAAGATGGAGGTGGGAGAAGCAGTTGGCTTGTCACATTAGAAAACTTGATGGGGACATCTGTTCTGCTACACAGAGACATTTTGCTGTAATAGCTACCAGTCCTGTCTGCACTGATCCACCCAACTTTATCTGGCTTCATTATCTGTGCTTTCCCTTCTGTGTTTCTTTTCTCTGCTGACTCAGCTCATTGTGCAAACACACTGCCTTGTTCTGTGTCCCTGATTCTCAAGGTCTCCTAGGGAGCTCAGGAAAGCCCTGCTTTCTCCCAGGCTCTAATTACCTTTGCATGATTTTCCACCCATACCTATAACAAGAGATGGCTTCAGGTTGTTGCCAGAAATAGCATCCATCTCTTCACCTTCTGCTCTCCAGATAGAGTCCAGCTGGCTGGATGCAAATGGGCTTTGTTTATGTCAATTCAGCATCAGCAAGTATTTTCATCAAAGTTGGAGGCTGAGATGGCTGGATGCTAGGGCATCACTGATATCAGAACTCATGGTGTGAGTTATGGTCTACTTTTTTGCTATATTTTTTACTGGAAGATGTCTTTGAACCTATCTGGATGTACCTGACTGTATCTGGGGAAGAAAGCCAACCATTCGCTCCCATTTAAATTTGTTGCTAGAATCTAAGATTGTCCTTGGGGAAACCTGTGAAATAGGTGTAAGGTATACCCAAGAAAAGCTAAGCTATATTTATCTGTTTCTTAGCACGTAGTCACAACCCAGAAGAAATCAAAAGCCAACTCCTATAAAAAGCCTTAGAAAGGAAAGTATAGTAAATCTTCACTGAAGTTATTTTGAGGGCAGGAAGGAGGAAGCACTGAGCCCACTGCAGCGTGTGTCATCTCTCCTTTAAAGTCTTACATTTCTCAAGAGCTGCCTCCACTCTTCCTTCCTTTTTTCTTTTTCCAAAAGCCTTCCTTCCTTTTTTTAAGCCAGTAATTGGATTTGAACTTAGAGGTTTAAAAAAAAAAATTCTTCAGCGGATGCTCTACCACTTGAGCCACACCTCTGCCTGGCTTTTTGCTGGTTATTCTGAAGATGCAGTCTCTTGAACTCTGGCTGACTTTGAACCTCAATCCTTTGGATCTAAGCCTCTTGAGTAGCTAGAAGAATTACAGCATGAGCCACCGACAGTCAGCTTCATTCTTCCCTTCCTTTTTAAAAAGTTTTCCACCTTCATCTATGTTCTGTATTATCCTTTCTTCTCTAAAGGAATGCAGGGGCTAAGTTTTTTTTTTTCCATTATGAGGTAAAATTCATATGACATCAAGTTAACCATTTTATAGAATGTGGGTATATTCTAGTGGTAGGTTATGAATTTATACCAAAAACTGGTCTACTCCTTAATACCAAAAAAAGTAACAATTTCATAACGCACATTTCAGTGGCATTTGCGCTCACAATGTTGGACAACCATCTGCTCTGTAACATTTTCATCACCCTAAAAGGAATCCCTGCACAGTAGACCCCCCTTTATCTGTGATTTCACTTTCTACAGTTCTAGCTTCCACATCATCCAAGATCCAAAAATGCTAAATGGAAAATCCCAGAAATAGAATTTTCAGAGAAGCATTATGGAATGCCTAAACATCCCACTGACATGGGGGCATCCTTATCCAGTGACTCCACACTGGATCTACTACCTGCTTGTCAGTCACTTAGTAAGCATCTGGGCTATCAGATCCATTGTCAAGTATCTCAGTGCTTGAACTCAATTAACCCTTATTTTGCTTAACATTGACACCAAAGACTAAGATTAGGGATGCTGGTAAATCAGTCCTTTCTTCCTTCCTTTTTTCCTTCCTTTCTTCCTTCTTTCCTTCCTTCATCCCTCTCTTCCTCCCTTCCTTATGTCCCGCTTTCTTTTTTGTGCCAGTCCTAGGGCTTGATTAAAAAAGAAAATAAAATAGATGAGAAGGTGAAAGTACTCTACTTAATGAGGACAGAAAAAGACCTGGCTGAGAATGTTGGAAAGGGTGACACAGATCAAGATGCATGGTATTCATAGACTGCTTTGTTAAATATCAATTCCTTAGTATAGCTATACTTAAAGATAATAAAAGAAGTGAAAAAGAAAAAGAAAAAAGTCAAAATCAAGTGAGGGGAAAAAAAGAAAAACATTTGTATGCTGAAGTTGCTAAGATACATATATAACATGTATAAAATAACAAGTTCAATCTCTAGCAGCGTGCACAAAAAGCAAAAAGAGGAGAGGAAAGAAAAGAAAAAAATCTTTTTAACCTGTGAAATTATTAAAAAGAAATTGTGCTAGAGTCCAAAAAATTGACTCATATTTTTACAAAGCACACATAAGTACATTATTATAATTGTTTTGTTTTATTATTAGTTACTAGTTACAAAAACTAATAACAGGGGCTGGGAAGGTGGCTCAGTGGTAGAGCACTTTGCCTTGCATGCTCGAGGCCCTGAGTTTAATTCCTCAGCACCACATAAGAAAAAAGCCGGAAGTGGTGCTATGGCTCAAGTGGTAGAGTGCTAGCCTTGAGCTGAAGAGCTGAGGGACAGCGCCCAGGCCCAGAGTTCAGGCCCCACGACCAGACCCCCCCCCCAAAAAAAAAAACTAATAACAAAATCTCTTGCTGTGCCTAATTTACAAATTAAACTTTATGATAGAGTTGGGTGCTGGTGGTTCATGCCTGTAATCCTAGTAACTCTGAGATCTGAGGAGTGTAGTTCAAAGCCAGCCAAGGCAGTAAAATCCATGACAATATTATCTCCAATTAAACCACCCCCAAAAAAGCCAGAAGTGGAGTTGTGGCTCAAGTAGTCAAGGACAGCATCCAGGCCCTGAATTCAAGGCCCACCACCAGCAAAAACAAAACAAAATACAAAAAATGTTACACTTTATGATAGGTGTGTATGTACAGTGAATAAGATGGTCTTCTGTTTTTGCTTATATGATCAAGCAGGGTGTTATTTATTGGTTGTCTCCCAGGTTCCATTCTTCACTATTCCTTTGCCAAAGGCCCTGTTTTCCATTTGTGGACATAAGTAGTTTGTGAGAATCAGACTGCCTTTGGCCTTAAAATCTCTAGCTCAAACCTACTTTATCAGCATATTCTACTTCCCTAGTCATAGTGTTGGTTCTGGGGGTACACCTATGACTTACACTGCTTCAACCTGCGTGAACCAAGCAATTTTGCTTGGACAAGTGCCTCCTCTGTTTTCTTGTTGAGTGTGAATGAGAAAGTGCATGACTTCTGAAGCTCCCTCAGCCTCTTGGAATAAGAGGAGTCAGACATATTATGAAGTAAACATTGTGGAAGGCAGGGCCAAGGGACCAAGAGAAACCAGGTGCCTGGTGACCGTTTAGCTGTAGGATAAAAGCTATATAAAGACTAAATCCAGACTTCTCACTGGACTTCTCAAATACATGAGCCAGTAAATTCATGTATTACTTAAGCTAGAATAAGTTAGCTTTTCTGACATGAAAGTATCTGATACCTGCCTTCTTCTCTCCCTGCCTCAAGGAAACAGAGCATTAGTGTTGGTAGAACATTTACCTAGAGTCTACAAAGCCCTAGGTTCAATTCCTAGAACACAACAAACAGACATAAATAAAATAGGCTTGCCTAATTAAGGGTAAATTTAAAAAGAAAGTCCAATAAATGTATTTTATTTCTATATTGCTCTAGAAAGACAAAGATTTTAAGGAATCAAGAGCATACTCGGTTAAAATAAAGGAAAAAAAGAACAAACAACAACAAAACATTAAAAAAAATTGGCTGTAAAGCAAAGGAAGCAAAATGCCCATTCCACATAGGCCACCGAGGAAAATTACTATGGCATTACATCGTACCTGGCTGTCTCAAGGTAGTTTTTTCTTAGAAGCATACCAGAGACAGGAATGTTTATATGAGTAATTGGGATTAAAGGAAAGCAAGGTAAGAAGATAAGCAAGGATGAAACAATTCAAACCTCATCCTAATTTTACAGAAAAAGTTCCTTGCTTTGGAGCATAAATTGCTCCAAAGTTTGTCCCAACCAGAGGCAAAAGAGCCTATTATATCCTGGCATATGATAGTGTGTATGTATGTGTGTGGTGATGTGTGTTGGGGTGGGGGTGGGGTGGGGGTGGGGGTTGTTTCTGAGCAAAGCTGCAATTATCAGCCAAGAGAAGTCTTCCTAAAATGGGTGTGGGTGTGGGTGTGACTGGATTGAGGAAGTATACACTGACTTGGCAGAGAGAAGGAAGCTGGGCACAAAACGCACAGCTCCGGCATGAATTGAGGTGGCTGATGTTTCTCTTGAAAATTCCTTTGTTTGCCCATTTTGCCCTTTCAGAATTAAAATCATTTTGTTATTCTGCTTGCAACATTCCCGCAAACATATGTAGATTCTAACTCTAATGCTGCTCTGTGTTTCCATCATCCTTATGGTCAGTTCTTGTAGTTCCTTTTGAAGTTCATGGCTTCCAGCAATGGTCCTTGTTAATTCTTCAATTTCTTCTACCATAGGCATGAACTACCTGCCAAGTCACCTGCATGCTCCCTTTATTTCTTTGTTAATTACAAGTAAGCCTTTACACTCATCCTCACATCCTTTTTACAGGTGTTTGTTTGGTTTTCCCCCAATATGTAAGTCTGTTTTAGGCTTGCTTGATACTTCTCACTGTCAGATGTGCATACAATGTATAGATAACTGGCTACAATGAACTCCACAATTAGATGGCAGGAACTCTAGAGATAATTTACCAAGAGAGATAAACATTTGCAGCTCTGTTTTGTGTCATAATGTGCTTCTTGCCTAGTCAGTAACAGCTTAAGACTAGAGCCTTCCCAGACTGCCTTTCCGAGCTCTCTCTAATTGTGAGCACTGAGTAAGATAAAACATTTAAAAGCACACATGAATATAAAGAACAAAACAAAATTGTGATGGGTGTGATATTTGTCTTTAAAATCTCAAACATGCTTCAGATGGTTGCAGTGTGTGTGTATGTGTGTGTGTGTGTGTGTGTGTGTGTGTGTGTGTGCATATATGTATGTGATGGTACCAGAGTTTGCTTGCTAGGCAAGTACTCTACTGCTGAAGCACTTCTCCAGTCCAACCTTTTGGTTTTGAGATAATTTCATCACTACTAATTTTGTGGCAGCAAGTTGCTAGGACTTGATTTGCTCATCCAATGTGATCCAGGCCACTTGTAGCCTTCACACTAGAGGACCAGACATGGAGCAATATTGAACTGGAGGTGTTAATTACCAACTGGTCTTTTCTCTCTCTTCTCAATACTTATTGTCTCCAAGGCTCCCACTCCTTTGGGGTAAGCTACTGGATCTTTAGAACACAATTCATTGGGCCATAACTACACTTTTTATGCTGTCAATTTCTTCAGAAACTTAACCAAAGTAAGATCTGTTCCATGTCCTATTAGCTTTCAAATATAATTGACATATTAAAAAAACTGCTGAGCCGGGCGCTGGTGGCTCACGCCTGTAATCCTAGCTACTCAGGAGGCTGAGATCTGAGAATCGCGGTTCAAAGCCAGCCCGGACAGGAGAGACCATGAGACTCCTATCTCCAATAAACCACCAGAAAACCGGAAGTGGCGCTGTAGCTCAAGTGGTAGAGCGCTTGCCTTGAGCTGAAGAGCTGAGGGACAGCGCCCAGGCCCAGAGTTCAAGCCCCATGACCGACAAAAAAAAAAAAAAAACTGCTGGGCCCTATTAAGGGTCAATAACTAAAAACTGTTATTACTTTCCATTTTTTAATTCCACTCTTTGAAATGGTTTATTTCATACCTTTCTCTTTTCCCCAATCTCTCACCCCTACTCCAACATTCTTACCTTCAGCTGATGGCTACACTTACCATATCATTAAGAAAATAAAACCAGGACTGGTGGTACAACTGCTTGGCAAGTGAAAATGCTCTAGTATCTCTCTCCCTCCCTCCCTCCCTCTTTCCTTCTCGCTTTCTCTCTCTCTCTCTCTCACACACACACACACACACATATACACAGGAGAAAAGAAAAAGAAAGCCAATCAGTAGAGCACAACTATCTGCTTTCAGTGTCTCACATATCCAGTTAATTGTACCTATGCTAGAGATTCTGTCTTTCCATTTATTGCTACATTTGACTATCTGTGTGCCAACCTAAAACTAATCCCTCTGCTGGTCTAGGAGAGCCCATCCCTTCTCAGCTACTTGAACTCAAAGGGAAAGCTCCAGCAATTCTCCCTCCTAATATGTCCTCAAATTTTTTCTCTTTACTACATTATTCTTATCAGCATATGGCCAGCCATTAAAAAAAAACCTAGCATATCTTTTAAAAGTGGAGGGAGGATGCTGCTGATCACATGTATGGTATATATGTGTACACCGTTATATGTTATAGACTGCGATAGACAATTTGCTCCAGGAAAGTTAGAATGAACTTGTGACTTTAAATGAGCATCATTATTGCACAATACTGTGAAATTTGGGAAATTATGTAATCACTTAATCACAATTAAAAAAAAATCTCAGGGAAGGTAGGGAGGGAATGGATGGTAGGGGGAAAACAATGGAGGGGGTAACAATGCTCCAAAGGAAGTGTACTTATTACCTTGCTCATGTAACTGTAACCCTCTGTATAGTATCTTTACAATAAAAAATTAAAAAAAAAGTGGAGGGAGGGCTGAGAAGGTAGCTCAATGGTAGAGTGCTTGCCTTGCATGTATGAGGCCCTAGGTTTGATTCCTCAGCACCACATAAGCAGAAAAAGCCGGAAGTGGGTCTGAGGCTCAAGTGGTAGAGCGCTAGTAGACAGCTGAAGAGCTGAGGGACAGCGCCCAGGCCCAGACTTCAGGCCCTACCACCAGAAAAAAAAAAAAAAAAAGTGGAGGGAGAGTGGAGCTAGACATGGTGGCTTACAACTGTAATCCTAGATAGTCAGGAGGTAGAGATCCATGGCTTGAGACCAGGATGAGCAAAAGGTTAACAACACTTCATCTCAATAAATAAGCTAGAATGGTAGTTCACACCTATCATCCCAGCTGTGTGGAAAGCATAGGTTAGGCCATAGTCTGAGATTGGCCCTGGGAGGAAAACGTGAGACGCTACCTGAAAAATAAAACAAAAAGGGCTGGAAATGTATTCAAGTGGTAAAGCACCTGCCAAATAAGAATGAAGCCTTGAGTTAAAAACTCAACAGTGCCCCCAGAACCCTAAAGAAACAACTCTCTTGGCCTTGTATCCCCATCTAGCTTTATCCAACTTTTTAGCAGGATTTCTCAAAACAAAATTCACCTTCTATGCTTTGTTTCTGTCTCTGTCTCTCTGACTGTCTCTGTCTCTCTCTCAGTAGAGGGATTTGAATCCAGGACCTCAGTCTTGCTAGCTACATTTGAGCTATGCACCCAGTCCTTTTGTTGTTGTTGTTTATTTGATCATTTGATTGCTTTGACATAAAGTCTTACTTTGCCTGAGCTAGCCTCCCATATTGCTGGGCATGCCTTACCACATGCATGGCTTGTACTCTCTCCTGAACACACTCCACTCAGGTTTTTCCTGTACTATTGCCTGAAATCAGCCGTTAGAAAGTTTGCCAGTAATTTCTGCATGGAAAACCCAATGATTCATTCAGTTTGGTCCTCGTTTTTCTTTTTCTTTTTCTTTTTTTTTGGGTCCGGTCGTGGGGCCTGAACTCTGGGCCTGGGCACTGTCCCTCAGCTCTTCAGCTCAAGGCTAACGCTCTACCACTTGAGCCACAGCGCACTTCTGGCTTTTTTTCTTTTTGCTTATGTGGTGCTGGGCAATCGAACCCAGGGCCCCATGCATGCAAGGCAAGCGCTCTACCACTGAGACCTTCCCAGCCCTGGTCCTCATTTTTCTTGCTGCCTGAGTAGCATTTAACACAATTCATCAGGTGGCTAGTTAGATGAGTTGGTTAGAGCATGGTAATATAACAATTTCATCTTTCTCCTTTTTTTTTTTTTGCCAGTCCTGGGGCTTGAACTCAAGGCTTGAACACTTTCCCTGAGCTTCTTTTGCTCAAGGCTAGCACTCTACCACTTGAGCCACAGAACCACTTCCGGCTTTTTCTGCTTATGTGGTGCTGAGGAATTGAACCCGGGGCCTCATGCATGCAAGGCAAGCATTCTACCACTAAGCCACATTCTCCACCCTCACCTTTCTCCTTAACACATTCTTCACATGACTTCAAAGAGCTAACGGTTTCTTGACTCTTCTACTTTCTGCCCACACCTCAATGTCTTTTGCTCATTTTGTCCTCTCAGTCCCCATCTCTACACACAGTCTTCACATCTATTTCTATCTCTCTCCCCTCCTTTCTTAGTCCTTTGGTAATCCCGTTTCAGGACTTCAGTAGCATTGGATCCACACTGATATCTTCAGCCCAGACCTCTCCTAAAACTACAGATTTAAATGTCTAAGTATCAGGCTGGGCTGTAACTTAGTGGTTAAGTACTCAGGTTAAGCACTACTGAAAAAGAAAAGACCTAAAGGAAAAATTGCCTAGTTTACCACCTAGACATCTGATAGGCATTTTCCAAACAGAGCTGCTGATACTTCTCGGCAAACCTGCTTTCCTTTCCTATCCAGTAATTGATACTTCTTTCATTTAGTCGATTAGGTCAAATCCAGAGTAAATCCTTAATTTACTCTATTTTTCTCCCATCCATTTCATCAGTGAGTTCTGTCCATTCTACTTTCAAAATATAGCTAGAATCTAACCACTTTTTACTACTGGCATCACCATTATTGCTCTGATCCAAGTTGTGTGTCTCTTGGCTAGATTCCTTCCTAAGTAACTTTTCTATTTTCATCAAAGAGGATCAAGTGATCCTCTCAAAACTTAGGTAATACCAGGTCATATCTCTGCAAAAATCAAAGCTCCTAGCTGTGGTCTATAGACCTGAATGAGCTGAGGTAACATCTCTCACCCTTGGTGTTTTTTTTTTTAGTAAGTTTTTATTGTGAAAAAACTGTACAGAGGAGTTACGATTGCATGAGCAAGGTGATAAGTACATTTCTTATCAAGCATTGTTGCCTCCTCCTTTGTTTTCCCCTTACCCTCCTTTCCTTCCCATCTCAACTACACTCCCTCCCTCCCCACCTAAATTTCTAGACATAACGTCTTGTACATCTCACTGTCGCAATACCCTTGGTCTTAACTGATCCCCGGATACACCTTTTACCACTCCCCATCTTGCACAGCTATCCCAGGGCCTCCCTTAACAGACAGTAGGTTTCATCTCCGTCTCACACTTTGGTCACACTCATGCGTCAAGACATCACACTTGGTTTTCTTTTATCTCCCAAGTGGCTCAATCTTCATCAAGGTCTTTACTGTCTTCTCAGCAAGCCCTTCTAGGATGTTCTATTTAAAAACCACATCCTACTCTAATTCTTTCTGGTTTTTTTTTTCCTCTGCAGTACTTATCACCACTTGTCCTATTTTGAATATTTGTTTTCCATCAATCTCTTTCCATAATAATATAACTCTCTTGAAGGAAGGTGTGTGTGTGTGTGTGTGTGTGTGTGTGTGTGTGTGTGTGTATGTGTGTGTGTGTGTGTGTTGCTGAGAATTGAACCAGGGTCTTATTTATTGAATACATGAATATACTGTATTTGCCTTATTTTATTTATGTTTTGGCAGGGATTTATTTGACTATAACAAGCTTAAAATAGAAAGAAATGCGGAAGAGATAGAAATATTTTCCAGGGGCTGGGAAGGTGGCTCAGTGGTAGAGCGCTTGCCTTGCATGCATGAGGCCCTGGGTTCAATTCCTCAGCACCACATAAGCAAAAAAGAAAAAAGCCAGAAGTGGCACTGTGGCTCAAGTGGTAGAGTGCTAGCCTTGAGCTGAAGAGCAGTGGGACAGTGCCCAGGCCCAGAGTTCAGGCCCCACGACCAGACCCCCCCAAAAAAGAAATATTTTCTATTCCCAATGTAGGAAATTGAAGTTAAAGGCTCATATTTGCATTTGAGAGCTCTTAGAGAAGCCAAGCCTAAATAGAAAGGAAGACTCTTCAGTGGTCAAATTTCTGAGATAAGCCTGTAATTTCCTAGCTACTCAGGAGGCTGAGATGTGAGGATGGTTCAAAGGCAGCCCAGGAAGGAAAGTCCATGAGATTCTTATCTCCAATTAACCACCAGAAAACTGGAAATGGTGCTGTGGCTCAAATGGTAGAGTGCTAGCCTTGGACAAAAGTACTCAGGGACAGTGCCCAGGTCCTGAGTTCAAGCTCCATAGCCATCAAAAAAAAAAATTCTTACTTGTGAGGAAAACTATTTGGCATCACCTGGGCCTTTCCGTTTCTCTTCATCACGTTAACCATGGAAATTACCCATCACCTTCCTGTTCACATCATCTGAAGACAGGATCCAGGGACATTGCTTCAAAAACAGTTCCTACCACCTATTAGACAGTTCCACTTCTAGATTTTGTATAGGCATCTCAAACCTAAACGATCCAAATGTAACACATAAACGCTTTCCTCACATACCGCATGCCCCTCCAATTTAGCTCCTTTTCTCCTGTTTTCTTTTGTGGATAATGGCAAGGCTCATCCTCACCAGCTAATAAAATCAACTTTTACTTCTTGTTCTTCCTTTTTACCCAAACAGTTGTTCAATTTTTGTCAATCCAACAATTTAAGCATCTCTCAGATCTTCCTAAATTGCCAGAATCAGCTCTCATCTGCAAGGTAGGTTCTTTAGCCTGTCTACATAGCCCTGGAATTCTCTTGCTAAAATGCAGGTGTGACCTCCTCTCTTACAGCTCTGCAAGTTTTCTGTTTGCTATAGAATAAAGCAAAATCCCTTTGGCATGGCATTCCAGAGCCTTTCATCATCTGACACTGTCCTATCTTTATAGCTTTGCTTTCTGCAGCTAGTCCCGACATGTTCACACATTTTATATTCCAGCCACTAGTCACTGTGCATCCTGGGCCTCTGTCCTGACTGGTTCTTCTCTCTCTCTCTCTCTCTCTCTGTTTGAGAATTCTAATTACTATTAAAGACAAAAATAGGTGCTGGGAGCCGGGTGCTGGTAGCTCACGCCTGTAATCCTAGCTACTCAGGAGGCTAAGATCTGAGGATCGCGGTTCGAAGCCGGCCCGGGCAGGAGAGACCGTGAGACTCCTATCTCCAATAAACCACCAGAAAACTGGAAGTGACGCTGTAGCTCAAGTGGTAGAGCGCTCGCCTTGAGCTGAAGAGCTGAGGGACAGCTCCCAGGCCCAGAGTTCAAGCCCCACGACCGACCAGAAAAAAAAAAATAGGTGCTGGGCACTGGTGGTTCATGCCTGTAATCCTAGCTACTCAGGAGGCTGAGATCTAAAGATCATAGTTCAAAGACAGCCTAGGCAGGAAAGTCCCTAAGTCCTTTATCTCCAATTAACTACCAGAAAACCCCTCATAGAACAGAAGTAGAGCTGTGGCTCCAGTAGTAGAGTGCTAGCTTTGAGCAAAATAATTTTCAGAGACAGTGTCCAGGCTCTAAGTTCAAGTCCTAGTACTGGCATGCGCGCGTGCACGTGCACACACATGCACACACACACACACACACACACACACACACACACACGCAAAGGGCTGGGCTGGGGCATAAAACAATGGTATACAGTACTTTGCCTGGCATGCACTAGGCCTTGTATTGGATCCCTAGTGCAGCCTAAAAACATGATGTTATATACCAAATGTTACATATTATATATAATATATAGAATATCATTTAAAATAAAATAATTTGCCCAAGTTAACTTAGCTAGAGCAGTAATTGGTGCAGGATTTGAACTTATCTCTGACATCAAAGCTTATGATCTCACAGTATTGAGAAGGTTTTCTCTGACTCCTCACAATATTTTTCTTTGTGTTCCAAAACTTTTGGAACTTTTGTTTTTAAGTTCACAACATAGAAGTTATTGTATTATGGAGGTTAAAGAAACAGACTCTGAAGCTGGATTTCTGGAGTTAGCCAGCTATGTGAGCTTTTCTTTTCTTTTTTTTTTTTCTCTCTCTCTTTTTTTTTTTTTGCCAGTTGTGGGGCTTGAACTCTGGGCCTGGGCGCTGTCCCTCAGCTCTTCAGTTCAAGGCTAGCGCTCTACCACTTGATCCACAGCACCACTTCTGGCTTTTTTTTGTGTGCTTATATGGTGCTGAGGAATCGAACCCAGGGCCTCAGGCATGCAAGGCAAGCACTCTACCACTGAACCACCTTCTCAGCCCCTATGTGAATTTTTCTCTATCATTTCACTTTCTTTTTCTTTGTCTCATTCTTCCTTTCCCCCCCCTCTTTTTCTTTCTATCTTCCTCCCCCCCCCTTTCTCTTTGAAATGGCAACAGTTATGCCTGTCTTTTAGGATTAAAGGGCTCTACCAAGTTCAGCCAAGTGTATGTTATGTAGCCCTGGCCCCACTGAAACACTATGGTCTTTGTTATGTCTATGTATCTGTGTACCCTTGCTAAATTTTGGCTTCTGAGAAGGGTAAGATCTTCATTCATCTTCCAATTCTCTGGCACCCAGCATACCAGACCTTTCACTGGCTTCTATGCTCCATAAACATTTGTCAAATTAAGTTTATAAATTGGGGGGGGGAAGTGTTTGTGCAATATAATGAGACATTTACAAGCGTATGATCCTTGCTGTGCTTTAATTACCTATGAATCTTTTTTTAAAGAAAGTGATTATTCAATCTGGCTAGCCATCTAATAGCTTCTGTGTCTCCCTCCCCCTCGCCTCCCCCCCCACTTTTAAATTAAAAAACAGCGAAACTTGCCTTTCTGCTTCTGGGAACAGGAAGCCTTTTAACCTTCTAGCCTTTCCCGAGATCTCTCCTTTTAGAGCCAAGACTTTCCTGGGGCAGAGGGTGTGGAGCAGGAAGGGGACACCTGTCACAAGGTCCCAGACTTCTTGGACACAGATGAAGGTACTCAGCTGTAGATAAACACAAAGGCAGCCCTCTGTCCTGCTGTTCCCCTCCGGTGAGCAGTGACCTGGTCTAGAGATTTGGGTTTCACTTCCAAACACAGGCACAGTGTACCTGCTAAGGAAGAAGGCTCCAATTCCAAAAGGGGACTCAAAAGCACTGTGGGAGGCCTAAATTCCTGGGAGAGTGCTGGCTTAAGTTACTTCCCATTATTCCACTGCTCTGCTGCTTGTTTGTTTATATTTCAGCCTTGGTCTTACTAGGAGAGGCTGTGGGAGTGAGGGGCAGGAAAAGGATGCAAAGGACAGTGAAAATGGCAGAGAAGGAAATAACTGATTGGAGGTTAATATGTCCCCTGAGGCTCCTTTGATTTGAATTATTGTGAAACTGCAGTGTAATGTTTAAGTACTGGGGGGTGGAGGGAGGGAGGGCCCATGGCTCTTCACAGAAATGGGGCTTTGTTACTGGTAAGTTGCAGCTGCTGTGTGTAATGCAGACTCAACCAAATGGAGCACTGATCCTGTCACCTGACTGGAGAACTGTGTTTGTTCTCACAGCAGAGCTCCTGCTCATCATTACCACCTAACAACCTGGCCTATACCTCAACTAACACTTGCTGGCTCATTAGGTTATGACGTGGAGCTAGCCTACTATCTACCCTCTCTTGGTCATTAGGTCCTGTTCACTGTCCCTCCTAAAAATCACCTGAATCCATATCTTTCATCTTCACAGACACTGCCCTGGTCAGGGTTTCTTAGATAATACTTCCTGATAGGTCATCCACAGCCTCATCTTAGGTTCCCATTGGTCCTCCAAGCTACTGACAGAGACTTCTCTAAACTAGATTAGAATCCACCTGTGACTCTCCATGGCTTGTGCAATCAAGCATATCCACCAAATCCTAGCTTAAAATGTTTGCCTGGTATCTTGACACCTCCACATCTGTGGTTTCCTTCACATCAGGAATCCTGACCTAAAAGAAATTCCAGAGCATGCTCTTCAACTGGGACTGTAATTCTAGCTATTCAGGAGGCTGAAATCTGAGGATCGCAGTTGAAAGACAGTTGGTGCAGGAAAGTCTGTGACACTCTTATCTCCAATCAACCACCAGAAAACCAGAAGTGCTGCTGTTGGCTCAAAGTGGTAGAGTGCTAGTCTTGAATGTAAAAGCTCAGGGACAATGCCCAGCCCCTGAGTTCAAGCCCCACTACTGACAAATTAAAAAAGAAAAAGAAAAAAAAAACCCGAGCAAAAAACAACTTGATAACCTGTGCTTGCTCTTCCTTTTGCCTACAATCCCTCCTTTCCCTAATTTTAGCTTCTTTTCAACTTTCCTACTCCTCAGATTGAATGGGGTTTCCCATGCCCTCATGTTTGTATTGTCACAAAGTACACTAAATCTCTAATTTAGCAGAGAGAATTGCTTCTCAGTACCCGGCGTTCATGTATAGTAATTGCTCAATAAATGTTTGATAAAACCGGATTCCAGTGGCTCATGCTTGGAATCCTAGCTACTCAGGAGGCTGAGAACTGAGGATTACAGTTTGAAACAAGCTGGGCAGGAAAATCTGTGAGACTCTTATCTTCAATTAACCACCAAAAGACCAAAAGGAGAGCTGTGGCTCAAGTGGTAGAATGCTAACCTTGAGCACAAAAGCTCCGGGACAGCAGCCAGACTCTTAATTTCAAGCTCCAGGATGATAAATATTTGATCATGAATGAACCCTTTTAATATTAGGATTTAGTTATAGTTCAGGGAGGAGGTCTTGAAATATCTGGTTCTGAAAGAGGAAAATTCAAGTCATTGCAATTATGTTGCTAGATGAGTACTTTCACATTGGATGACAGAACTGTCATATCTGGTGTTTCTTAGAACTACAGCAATTAAAGGCTACTTTAAAGGTTACTTTAAAAGTCCTCTTTTCTAGACCTGATGAAACATTACAGTTTCCAGCTTGTTCCAACAGTGACTTCAGAAATTATATTTGGCAAGCAAGTTAGTTCCAGAAATGTCAAACTTGCTGCTTAAAAACATGTCATCCCAACACGATGGTTATGTGTATATGTTGTATGTATAGTAGATATTATATATACACACATATACCCATATATATATATATATTCTCACACATATGCATGTAGCTCTGTGTATGTATAAAACACTCAGAAGTGGCTACACAGCTGAACTTGTGGATGGAAGGAAACCTGCTTAAGGACTGGGTCTTAGCTATACCCTGGAGTGACTCCAAAGAAATGGTAACATTAACACATAGAGACTCTAATAAGCTCCACGGGAAGTCAAAAAATGGAGCGCACTGCTCGGAATACTCCAGCAGTCCTATCCTTTCCAATCGCACACAGTCAGCTGGGCTCAAATCGCGGTGAGACACATCCCGAGCTGGCAAAGGCCATTGGACTAAGGCGTTCTTAGATTCTTCATACGTAGAACCGTTAGAACCTATTGATGCTTTTTGAATCATTCTCTGGAACCTTTTGATTCTTCCAGTTCTCAGCTCTAAGCCTTAAAGCGCCACGCAGAAAAGCTGCTACAAAGATAGGGAGGTGGCTAGGCAAGAGTGCTCAGAGAAAAGGGGGAACAATTTAAGGAGAGAAGCCATAAGGAAGAGACCAAGAGAGTCTCTTTCGGGGAAGAGAGGAAGGAGGGGAATCACACAGCAAAGGAAGGGAAAGTGATCAAACCAGTCCAGGACCAGAGAAGGAAAGGCACGCCCCGGGGGGGAGGGGAAAGGGGGGGGGGACAAAATCGACTGCTTTAAGGATATCCCCGCCCCGTGTGGTGACGTAGGATCAAGGCCATCCATGATTGGCTACGGCTGGAGGGCGGGATGGGGTTGCTAGGAGCGGAGGGGATCCGGCGGGCCTCGGCCGCCGGGAGCGCGGAGCCGAGGGAGCGGAGCCGTGGAAGCGGCTCTGCTGGAAGATGGCGAGCTGCTGGGACGCGCGGCCGCCCTGGCGGCCAGGGCGCCTGTCTCTGTGCCTGCTGCTGCTGCCGCCGTTGCTGCTGCTAAGCACGGTCCGGGGGGCGCACATCAAGAAGGCGGAGGCGACGACGACGACGACGGGCGCGGGCGCTGAGGCGGCCGAGGGCCAGTTTGACCGCTACTACCACGATGAGGAGCTGGGCAAGGCGCTGAGGGAGGCGGCGGCCGCGGGGCCGCCCGGCCTGGCGCGCCTCTTCAGCATCGGCCGCTCGGTGGAGGGCCGGCCGCTGTGGGTGCTGCGCCTGACGGCGGGCCTGGGACAGCCAGCTCCTGCCGGGGACGCGGGGCCGGACGCAGCGGGACTGGACGCCGCGGGGCCGCTGCTGCCCGGCCGGCCGCAGGTGAAGCTAGTGGGCAACATGCACGGCGACGAGACCGTGTCGCGCCAGGTGCTGGTCTACCTGGCCCGGGAGCTGGCGTCGGGCTACCGCCGCGGAGACCCGCGCCTCGTCCGCCTGCTCAACACCACCGACGTGTACTTGCTGCCCAGCCTCAACCCCGATGGTTTTGAGCGCGCTCGCGAAGGCGACTGCGGCCTCAGCGACGGCGGCAGCCAGACCGGGGTCAGCGGCCGCGACAACAGCCGTGGCCGCGACCTCAACCGCAGCTTCCCCGATCAGTTCAGCACCGGTGAAACCCCAACCCTGGACGACGTACCCGAGGTGCGCGCCCTCATCGACTGGATCGGCAGGAACAAGTGAGTGTCGCCTTGTCCCCGGTTACCGCCGCCGCAAGGGCAAGAGGCCGGCTCCGACGCACAGTAGGTGCTCAAGCCGTGCCTGTCAGTCTGAGGGATGGGCAGAATGAAGGTAGCCCAGAGACCATGGCCTGGGTGGCGTTGCCTTCTCCTCGGGCTAATAGTCAACAAGCATTGCCCAGAGGGGCTGTCATTTGTTCAGGACATGGCCGGAGGGGAGATCTTTCTAGCATTCTTGTCCCTATCTTTGAAGGATCAAGTATGTGAGGGATGGATGGGACTTTGAGGATCTGTTAGGTCTTGCTCACTCATTTTATAGGTAGCTGTCAATATGGTTATTACTAGAGGCACTCTGCTAAACACTTTCCGTGACTGCATTATCTCCTTTGAGGGTGGCCACAAACGGATGACATTCACATCTTGGTTTTGCATAGGGGAAATTGAGGTTCAGACTGGTTACCTAATTTATATGGTGAGGAGAGTAGCTAGCACTTGACTTGGTGGTTCAATTCCTTGTAACTGCTCTTAAAAGACGGGGGGGAAAGATTACAAACCAGAAATGCAAATGACACACCCCACCAGGGTGTTCCTCTTGATGTTTGACAGGAACTGGTTCTCTTCCAGCCTTTGCTTTGACTCTGTTGCGGTGCATATAGACTTAACTCAAGAACTTGCCCAGACGTGAGAGCCACTTCATTTCTGATGTCAATTGTGCATCTTATTATTAGGCTTGGGCAGAGTAAGTGACTGCCACACATAAACCACACCCTGAGTTCTAAAAATTGAAAAAAAAAAAGAAGCATGAGGATTTTTTTGTTGTGGGTGGTCCTGGGGCTTGAACTCTGGGCGCTGTCCCTCAGCTCTTCAGCTCAAGGCTAGTGCTCTACCACTTGGGCTACAGCGCCACTTCCAGTTTTCTGGTGGTTTATTGGAGATACGAATTTCACGGATTTTCTTGCCCTGGCTGGCTTTGAACCTCGATCCTTAGATCACAGCCTCCTGAGTAGCTAGGATTACAGGTGTGAGCCACAGGCACCTGGCAACAGTAGTTATCTTAACATCTTGAAGATTTTTTGAGTAGCAGGGAAGATAAAGGTAATAATGAACAAAGAAGTTTCTCTAAGGAACATGGAATCATTTCTTCCATTAGACTTTATTCATAAATATAAGATCTACAAAATCCATGGGCCATTGTGACACTTCTAGATTGTTTTTGTCTTCTACCTTCCATTTTACTACTCTTTAGGACTTTTCTGAACTGATCTATCAACCACATGGTTTCCATAACTTGTGTTTGGTTTTCCGTTTTTGCTGCGGGGTGGGGGGGCTGTGTACTCGGGTTTGAACTTAGGGCTTTGTGTTTTCTAGGTAGATGCTCTACCACTTGAACTACTCCTGCAGACCTGCATTTTGTGTTTAAAATGCCAATCGCAACCTCTGCAGCAATTTTTCTCTTCAGTATTAGTTATGCTGTGGCTAAAAAAGGAGAAAATTTTGGTGTAAATCACTTACGGGAGGCCTTAAATTTAAATCTGGAATCAAAAATTCACTGTCTGCTTTATTCCCTCATATCACTATCACTTAGTAATGATGAATTATGCTCTGGTCTTAATTCAGTGATAGGAACTTGTGAAGATTTTCAAAGTTCATGTAGGTCAGTTGGTATTGCCTAGAGAGTTGTTTTGTTTTGTGGTAATGGGTAACCTAATAATACCCAAGCACTTTTTCAGGTACATTCTAAAAAAAAAAAAAAAAAAAAAAAGCAGGTAATTTATATAGGTGAAGAGTGCATCCATCCATACCCTCAACATGGATTCTCTAGTGATTAATAACAAAGGATACTGTTTTGTAAATAAAATTAAGTGCACAGTACACACACAGTTTGAGATTGATGTCTAAGTAATAATTATGGATGGAATATTAAAAACAAGGCTAAGTCGGGCACTGGTAGCTCATGCCTATAATCTACTCAGGAAGCTGAGATCTAAGGATCACAGGTAAAAGCCAGCTCAGGCAGGAAAATCTGTGAGACTCTTCTCCAACTAACCACCAGAAAACTGGAAGTGGAGCTGTGGCTCAAAGTGGTAAAGTGCTTGCCTTGAGCAAAAGAGCTGAGGAAATGTGCCTAGGCCCTGAGTTCAAATCCTATAACCCACAAAATAACACAAAACAACAAAAACAATCCTACAACAAACAAAATAAAACTCCCAAACATTTAGTCCAATGAGAAAACTGACTTTATAGTATATTCTGTAAAGAAAATCATTTGAGTAAATTTCTTTTTTTTTTATTGTAACGTACTGTACAGAGGGGTTACAATTACATGGGCAAGATAATGAGTACATTTCTTATCAAGCATTGCAGCCTCCTCCTTTGTTTACCCTTCACATCCCTTCTGAGCCTCCCCCTGCCCCCAGTAAATTTCTTTTTGAAATTGTTCTTTTTGGTCTGGGAAGGTGGCTCAGTGGTAGAGTGCTTGCCTTGCATGCCCGAGGCCCTGGGTTCAATTCCTCAGCACCAAATAAGCAAAAAGAAAAAAGCTGGAAGTGGAGTTGTGGCTCAAGTGGTAGAGCACTAGCCTTGAGCTGAAGAGCTGAGGGACAGTGCCCAAGCCCAGAGTTCAGACCCCACAACTGGACCCCCCCCCAAAAAAAACCAAACAAAAAACAGAAACTTTTCTTTTTATTTTGGGTATTTTGACACAGGGTCTCATTTTGTAGCCATGGTTGGCCTGGAACTTGCTACCAGGCTTAGGCTGGCTATAAACACAACATTCTCCTGCCTCTGTCTCCTAAGGGCTGAGATTATAGGTGTGTAACACTACACTCAACTTCAGTAATTTGTGTGTGTGTGTGTGTGTGTGTGCACGCGCGCGCTGGTCCTAGGGCTTGAAATGAGGGCCTGGACCCTGTCCCTGAGCTTATTTTGCTCAAAATTAGTACTCTACCACTTGCGTCACAGTTCTACTTCTGCTGTTTTGATAGTAAAATTGGCAATTAAGAGGCTTCCAACATCCTCAGATCTTAGCCTCCTTGAGTAGCTACTGCTGCAGATGTAAACCGCCAGCACCTGGCAATAATTTCTTAATATCTTACTCACCAGACTATGTACTAAAAATGAATTTTTGCTTGGTATGCACCAGACTCTGTGTTCCATACCTAGCATTGAAAAGAAAAAAATAGATTTTTGTTACTTCAAATATGTACGCTTCTAAGATTTATAGCCCCTGACTTTTCCAGTCAAACTGGCAGGCACTCTACCCCTAACCTACACCCCTATTTCCAATCTTTTGGTATATTTATGATGAGTATTATAGTGTTGGAGGTGTGTAAGATTTTTTTTTTGAGATCTAGTATATGTCTACAATTTTCTGAATCTTTGTAATTTTTAGCCATTCTTAATTTTTTAAGTTATCTACAGAGTATTCTAGGAAACATGATAGAGTAAGGAAGATCTTGGGCTAGAGGCATGGCTCAAGTGGTAGAGCACCTGCCTAACAAGTGTAAATCCCCCTGTCTCCTGAGTAAGAATATGGAATATTAGTTATACTAAGGAAGGTTTTTTTATTTTTTATCAGTCAGGGGTCTTGAACTCAGGGTGTGGGCACTGTCTCTAGGCTTTTCTGCTCAAGGCTGGTGGTTCTACCACTTTGAGCCAAAGCTCCACTTCCAGTTTCCTAGTGGTTAATTGGAGATAAGAGTCTCATGAACTTTCCTGCCTGGGCTGGTTTTGAGCCACGATCCTTGGATCTCAGCTTCCTGAGTAGTTAGAATTACATGCATGAGCCACCAGTACCCAGCAAATAAGAAAGATTTAATTGAACTCTACCACCAAATCAATAGTAGACTGCAAATAATTCACCAATCTGAAAAATATTTGCTCAGAACATTTTAATATTTCTAGGGTGGCATTATAAGAAATGTTGATCAAAATTAAAAACAATATTTAGTAGAAAATCTTGGATTTTGAAGTTAAAAGCAATATAAAAGTAGTCTGCTTCATCTAGAATATTCAGGGCTTTTTTTGTTGCTGTTGTCATTGTTCATAATGTATTCTTAGAATCTAGAACAGTGAACAGCACATAGTTGATATTAAAAAAATAGATATTGCTTGGGCTGGGAAGGTGGCTCAGTGGTAGAGCGCTTACCTTGCATGCACGAGGCCCTGGGTTCAATTCCTCAGCACCACATAAGCAAAAAGAAAAAAGCCGGAAGTGGCGCTGTGGCTCAAGTGGTAGAGCGCTAGCCTTGAGCTTAAGAGCTGAGGGACAGTGCCCAGGCCCAGGGTTCAGGTCCCACGACTGGACCCCCCCCCCAAAAAAAAAATAGATATTGCTAAATGGAGTACCTGAACTTGGATCAGCCTTTTTGAAGCTTTCCCAAAGTCAGTGACACAAAAGGTACTTGAATTATTTTAAAACACAAACCAGACAGTAAATTGTTAATAGCTGAACTATGGGGGAGAGGTGGGTAGAGTTAGGAAGTTAGAAAGGGTATGTTGTGATTATTTCTGTGTCATTCTATCCATGTAGTTCTATCGCCTAAGAATGGGCAGCGGGTGTAGGAAATAGGATGACAGTGGGTATGGCCATGATTCCCTAGCATCCTGCTAGAGAAATGAACATTTGTTGAGAAGGAGCTATAAAGTAGTCATTGTGCCCGAAGGTGTTTCTTATATGTTATCTTAGTTTTTATAGCAAGTCTGGGAAACAGTCACATTAATCCCCATTTTACAGAGGGGAGAGAAACTGGAGTTTATTGAGTTTGGAGGCAATAACTTCTGATCTTGGTACTGTTGAGACACAGTTTTGGGAGACTGAATGTTCTCACCCATATTTTCCAGGCTTCAAGCACATACTATTGCCACTATACCAAATGGTATTCTCTGGTGTCCAGAAAGGTGTTAACTATAATTGTTTTAATTTTCAACAACAGTCATCATTGGCTAATTCTTCCTTGTGATGAAGTCTATATTATAAGTAATTTTCATTGTTTGATCTCCTTTGGGCTGGTGCTGATTATGATGCTTAAAATAACATTTTGAATTAAGCATATGATTGATTTAATTTTCTTTCAAACATATAGAATGAAATACTACTTATCAATCCCCTTTAGAATTTTTGAGTTACTTTCAACCACAGAAGCTAGGCAGATGGAAGGAAAACTAGAATATAAAGAGAAAAGTATTTAATCTCTACTTTCACTAATACATTGAACTGTTATGTAAAGGAAAGATGCATAAATAGAATGTATGTTTTTTTTACTACAAAAGGAATCCTTCCATATATCTACATTTACAAATTTGATCACATTATAAATTATTCACTTACAAGTAGAAACAGCTGAGCAACAATGGCTACATCTATAATTCTAGCTACTCAGGAGTGAAGAGCATAGTTCAAAGGCAGCCCAGGCATGAAAATCCATGAGATTCTTATTTCCAATTAACCACCAAAAAAACCGGAAGTGGAGCTGGGGATCAAGTTATAGAGCAGTAGCTCAGAAACAGCAAGGACTGTCAAAAAAAAAAAAAGTATAGATCTGGGGTATAGCTCAGTGGTAGCTACTGTGGGTAGCATGCAAGAGGCTTTGAGTCTGATTCCCAGTACATATGCATGCACATATATGGTCAGGTAAATATCATTTTGTTGGTACTTTGATTTGAACTGGGTCTTGTACTTATTAGACAGTCACTTTACCACTTGAGCCAGCCCTAGCTACATCTTTAATGCTAAAAAGTTCTTAAAATTCCTTGTGGTTAATTTGAAATGTAAAGATGCTTGATTTTTTTCCGTTATTAGGAATTGAACCAAGAGCTTGTTTTCTTTTTTTGTTGCTATTGGTATTAGTTAACTTGTAACAGTCGATAGAATTGTCTTCTAGGTCTGTAAGAGAGATATTTGAATTCATGTATGGGAATAGAGGCTTGAACTCGGTGGTAGAGCACTTGCCTAGCCTTGTGCCAGACCCTGGGCTTCACCCCAGCACTAAAGAAAAAGAAATAAAGATGATCTCATTTATGAAAGGTGGTGTAGAATTTTTAATACCCAATTTTAAGTACTTGATATTAAAATACGTCATTTGATTGTGTTTTCAAAGGTTTGTGCTTTCTGGAAACCTGCATGGTGGCTCCGTGGTAGCAAGCTATCCTTTTGATGATTCACCAGAACATAAGGCCACTGGAGTCTACAGCAAAACCTCAGATGATGAAGTCTTTAAGTACTTAGCAAAGGCTTATGCTTCAAACCACCCCATAATGAAAACTGGCGAGCCTCATTGCCCAGGAGATGAAGACGAAACTTTCAAAGATGGGATCACAAATGGTGCACATTGGTATGATGTGGAAGGTATGCAAAGCACTAAATTAGCTATACTTTCCTCCTTATCTTTTGAAAATTTCAAGCCTACAGTAAAATGAAATAAGATTAAACACTTATGTATCCATTATTTAAATTTCCTCATTGTTAGCGTACCACATACTCCTCACATCCATATACATCTATACCTCCTCCTAAACCATACACAAAATGTTTTGCCAAATTGTTCAAAATAGGCTGTAGATTTCATGACACTTTACCTTTAAGTTCCTTAACATATATTTCTAAGTACAAGGACATTCTTCAGTATAACCATATACAAATATCATAACTGAGGAATCAACAGTAATTCAGTACTACCATCCATCCATCTACCCACCAATCCATCCATCCATCCATCCATCCATTCATCATAGCTAGCTAGCTATCTGCCTGCTGTAACTCACATTTCCCCTCTTTTCTCAAAACATCCTTTGTAACTCCTTTTCTTCAAATCTAGGATCCAGGCATTGTAATTTGACTCTGTTAAGAGTACAGACTAGTTGTCCTATGAAACATTCCATATTGTGGATTTGATGCTTTATTTTTAATTTCTAATTCTGGGCTTGAACTCTAGACCTGGACACTGTCCCTGGGCTCCTTTTGCTCAAGGCTAGTACTGTGCCACTTGAGCCACAGCGCCATTTCTGGCTTTTTTTGTGATTAATTGGAGAATTGACTTTCTTACCTAGGCTGGCTTCAAACCATGATCCTCAGGTCTCAGTTTCTTGAGTAGCTAGAATTATAGGAGTGAGCCACCGATGCCCAGCTTGATATTTTTATATGTTAAGATTCAGGTCTAATTTTCTAGTAAGAACATTACACAGACTGCATCACAATCTTATCAGAAGATATAAAGCCATCTACCCAAGTAGCTAGGATGGGCTGCTTGGTTAATATGTTGATTGCCAACTAGATATCTCCTTTGTATATAAGACACAGTTCCCTTTATATTTTAATCTATGGAGTGATCATGGAAAAATTTTTTTTCAGTATTAGGGTTGAACTCAGGGTCTCATGCCTATTAGACTGGTGCTTTACCAGCTGAGTCATGCCTCCAGCTTTGCTTTTTGCTGATTATTTTGGATATAGAGTCTAGTGAACTTTTCATCCTGGGCTCTCTTTGAACTATGATCTGCCAGATTTCTGCCTCCTGAGTAGCTAGGATTTTAGGCATTAAGTCATTGGTGTCCAGCATATGTGTAGGTGCATATTATATATCTATACAATATATAAATATTATTTATATAAGTACATATGTATGTGTTTATGTCTATTATACATATATGTGTGTGTGTATATATATATATATATATATATATATACATATTTTGTTGTTGTTGGTGGTGGTGGTGGTCCTAGGACTTGAACTCTGGGCCTGGGTGCTGTCCCTCAGCTTTTCAGCTCAAGGCAAGCACTCTACCACTTGAGCCACAGTGCCACTTCCAGTTTTCTGAGTGGTTTATTGGAGATAAGAGTCTCATGGATTTTTCCTGCCCAGGCTGGCTTTGAACTGCAATCCTCAGATCTCAGCTTCCTGAGTAGCTAGGATTACAGACATGAGCCACTGGCACCTGGCTTGTATTTATATTTTTTTAAGAAAACATTTGCTGTTTTAGTCATTCTCCCTCTGAGTAGATAAAACTCACTTCAGGGGTTCTTGAAAGCTAGGCAAGAACTCTTACCACGGAGCTGCATTCCCAGTCAAACCATTTTAGCTATTGTGTGTGTGTGTGTGTTTATGTGTGTGTGTGTATTTGTGTGTATATGTGTGTGTGTGCACATGTGCGCCAGTTCGTGGGCTTGAACTTAGGGCCTGAGCGGTGTGTGTGTGTGTGTGTGTGTGTGTGTGTGTGTGTGTGTGTGTGTGTGTGTGTGTGTGTGTGTGTGTGTGTGTGTGTGTGTGTGTGTGCGCGCGCGCATGCGCCAGTTCTTAGGCTTGAACTTAGGGCCTGAGCACTGTTTCTGAGCTTAAAGGCTAGTGCTCTACTTCCATTTTTCTGATTAATCTGAGATAAAGAGAGAATCTTTCAGACTTTCCTGCCCTGGCTGGCTTTGAAATGTAGTCCTCAGATCTCAGCCTCCGGAATAGCTAGGATTTCAGGTGTGAGCCACTAGTGCCTGGCTAAAGTACTATTTATTATTTTACTTTTTATTTTTTTGGTGCTTGTCCTGGGCTTGAACTCAGGACCTAGGCACTATCTCTGCATTTTTATGCTCAAGGCTAGTGCTCTACCACTTGAACCACAGCTCTACTTCCAGCTTTTTTGGTGTTTCTAATTGGAGATAAGAGTCTTATGGACATTCCTGCCTGCGCTAACTTCGAACTGCAGTACTCAGATCTCAGCCTCTTAAACAGCTAGGATTACAGACATGAACCACCAGCATCCAGCTAAAATATTTTTAAAAGAATTCTTTTTTTTTTTTAAAGAATTCTTAAAGTAATCTTGAATTACTTATCTTTCCTTTTTAAATGTTATAAAAACAGCTATTGTTCTTTTAAACTTTTCAGTTTAAGTAATAACTCTTTTAAAGTACAAACTTAGACTATTAAGAATAAAACAAAAGCCGGTGCCGGTGGCTCACGCCTGTAATGCTAGCTATTGAGGAGGCTGAGATCTGAGGGTCACGGTTCAAAGCCAGCCTGGGCAGGAAAGTCCATGAGACTCTTATCTCCAATAAATCACTAGAAAACCAGAAGTGGTGCTGTGGCTTAAGCAGTAGAGCACTCACCTTGAGCTGAAGAGCACAGGGTTAGTGCCCAAGCCCCACGACTGACCAAAAAAAAGAATAAAACAAACGAGGGTCAGGCAGGCTGAGATTTAAGGATCATAGTTTAAAGTCAGCCTGGGTATAAAATCTGTAAGACTCTTACCTCCAATTAACCAGCAAACTGCCAGATTAGAAGTGTGGCTCATGTGGTAGAACATCAGCCTTGAGCAGAAGTGCAGGGCTCTTAATTTAAACCTCAATACTGAAATATACACAAAAATAGAGACAAATCAGAAGGATCAAGGTTTGAAGCCATCTCTGGCAAAAAGTTAGCAAGATCTCATCTCAACCAATGAACCAAGTATTGCTGTCTGAGGCCAGCTCCAGTCAAAAATGCAAACGCCTAGCAAGTATGAGATTTTGATCAACTCCAATGTTTCCAATGCATAGTGACACACACCTGTAATTCTAGCATTCAGGAGCCCATGACAAGAGAATCATAGTTTGAGGCCAACTGGGCTATATATCTGGACTCTCAAAATTAAAAAAAAAAATCTTAAAAGCAGATCTTGTATATACATTTTTCTGATTTGGGGAGGGGAAGGGAAATAATAAAATGTTAAACAAGGATACAGGTTGACCCATTGTAACAATGAGGTGTAAAAGACACTATGTTGAAAACGAACTTTACAATTTTGCAAACTGGGGGGAGGAGGGGAGGAGAGGGAAGGGAATGGTAGAGGAAAAATGGAGGGAGTAACAGTGCTCAACACAAAATGTACTCATTACCTTACTCATGTAACTGTAACCCCTCTGTATAGCATCTTTACAATTATATATATGTATACACACACACACACATATATAAAATAAGCAGAAGAAGCAAGTCAACCTATGGAAAAGTCATTAGTACAAACATTTTCTCTTAGAGTCTTTCTATAGTGAAATGCCTTTGGTCTTCCTTACCATATTGTGGCAATGTTATGTTATCTTGTTATGACTAGTCCTAAGAAATGTCTAAGAAATTTGTGCCTTTATTTAAACTTTTGAATTACTTGTTGACTTATGCCAAGTATATAAAAAGTGAGTCCCAAGTTTGAGGATTTAGTAACTCCTAGATTTCCTGATCCTGTTCTAGATTCTGTCTTTGTTTCTTGCTCTAATCAAGCTTTCATTTGGAATATTTAGAAGCCAAATTTCCCCATAACAGAGGTAATTTGAAAACCATTGCTTAAAAAATAATAAACTAGATAAGGGACATACTTTAATATATAAACTTTACATTTCAATCTGAACTGATAGTTTTGTGAGTCAGTTAAGTTACTTCATTCATTTGAGATGAAATTGTTTAGATAGTAGGTTGGCAAATAAGGTACATTTTTGGAAAAAAATCTAAAAAGTTAGAAAATAATCCCTAATTGATCATTGAATGAAGAATAGAAATCTACTGATATATCTATATATGATATATCAGTAGATATATCTATATATGATATATCAGTAGATATATCCATATATATCTACTGATATCTATATATTTATATATATATAGTCAGTCGTAGGACTTGAACTCTGGGCCTGGGCACTGTCCCTGAGCTCTTCAGCTTAAGGTGAGAGCTCTACCACTTGAGCTACAGCATCACTTCTGGTCTTCTGGTGGTTGATTGGAGATAAGAATATCACAGACTTTCCCACCCAGGCTGGCTTTGAATGGTAATCCTCAGAGCTCAGCCTCCTGAGTAGCTAGGATTACAGGTGTGAGCCACCAGGCACCTGGCCAGAAATCTACTGTTTTCAAAATAAATATCCTGCCTTCACAGAAAGTGAGAAGTACTCTAAGGCACAAAATATTTAAACTAGTTATTAGATTTTTATGATTCTTCAGACATATAAAGAAACCATATTGTGACTTCGGTTTCTGTTGTTTTTATGAGGACCACTTTCTTGTTTTAGGCTGGAGAGTAAGGACTGTTTTATGTTATTTCTGTAATAGCTAGTTTCTCTTCATACCTTAGCAATTTCACAGGGTTTCTTCTTAAAAAGGAAGCTGTGAGGGTTTTAGTCATTTCCACAGAGCAAAGTCATTTTGTTTACTTTCTGCAGGACTGCAGTGAGCTATTATGACACCTTGTGACTTGGCTTGAATTCAGACTTGGATGTCCTGGACTGATTTTATTGATACTCTCTATGATGTGTTTAGGAATGCTAGCTCTAAGAACTACAGACTTTTAGAATTGAAAATGAATATAAGGCTAGATATAGATTGAATCCAATCCTTCTGTTCTTATAGAAATTCAAGGCTCTAGAGAGGAATAACTTATGCAACTTAATTATTCATTTAGCAAACATTTAGTGAGTACCTGCCATATCCCATATTCTGTATTAGGTCATGGGGACACAATAAGAAAAAAAAAAGAGTTCCTGTTTATAATGATCACACATGATCCACCTCTACTTTCTCTGCCAGAGTTGACTCAGGACATTTACCTGCCTGTGTAGGTGCCTTTCTTCTCTCAACATGTCTTCCAAATTTGTAGGATCATTTAAGGAATAACTAACCTAGTGAAGCCTGTGAATAGTCTTGCTCATCAGCTACAGACTGGTTACTATAAGTTTCAGTAGGACTTGTTTTGTTTTGTTTTTTTTTTTGTTCCAGACTAAGACTTGAACTGAGGGCCTGGGATCTATTCCTGAGCTTTTTCACTCAAGGCTAGTGTTCTACCACTTGAGCCACAGCTCCACTTCTGGCTATTCTAGTAGTTAATAGGAAAGAAGAGTCTCACAGAATTTCTTGCCCAGGCTGGCTTCGAACTGCAGTTCTCAGATATCAGCCTCCCTAGTAGCTAGGATTATAGGCATGAGCCACTGATACCTGGCATAGACTTTTCTTTTTTTCTGTTGGTTATGGGGCTTGAACTCTGGGCCTGGCCACTATCCCTCAGCTCTTCAGCTCAAGGTGAGTACTGTACCACTTTGAGCTACAGTACCACTTCCTGTTTTCTGAGTGGTTTATTGGAGATAAGAGCCTTACAGAGTTTCCTGCCTGGACTGGCTTTGAACTGTGAACCTCAGATCTCAGCCTTCTGAGTAGTAGCTAGGATTATAGGCATAAGCCACTTACGTCCAGCTAGACTTTTCATTTTTAAGAACTGCCTTCTGCAACATTTATGAAAGGTCAAGCGACCCAAGTTAATATATAATTGAAATTAATGGGCCAAAAATCACAGTTGTGTGTAAGTTTTATAAGTTTTCTTAGGCAAAGTATCATTACATTTTCTTTCCTGCAGATAGAAGGGCATTGGAAGGCAGCGTAATATAATGGCTGAGAGTAGAGGTTTGGAATCCTACTAGTATGGATTTCCATCTCAATTCTGTCTTGTCTTTTCTCTGTGCATGTGTGTGCAAGTGTGTGTAAGAGAAATGTACTTATGTAAATAAGGGTAAATACTGTATTTTATCTGCCTGATGCTAAGGTGAGAACTACCTTAAGCACTTAGTTCAGTATTGGTCACTATAGCTAACAGCTCTTATCTCTGCTAGTGTTTGGACTTTATGAACTCAGGGACTTTTGTGTTATCTGCTTTTCTATTTCCAGCACATAGAAGCATTCCAGGTGTATAGAAGGTAAGCAATAAAACTTTTTTTTCCCCCCTTGCTGGGCACGTGTCTGTAATACCAACACTGGGGAAGCTGAGGCAGGAGGAGCATAAGGTTAAAGTTAGCCCAGGCTACAAAGCAATTTTCAGGCCATATTGGGCAAGGACTATATAGTAAAATCTTGTTTCTTTAAAAACTGAATTCTTGCCATCTGAAAAATGAATACATAATTATAAACCTATTCTTCCTAGGAAAAAAGTAGTTCCTACTCGGACAAAATAAACTTACTCTGCTAGTAGATCCTAGATCTGAGCATTTTTCTTATAGGGCTAAGGATCATGAACCAGGACCTTATATATGCTAGGCAAGTGCTCTACCAATTAAACTATATTCTCAGCCATATTTTTCAACCTTTTTTTCCTTCACTAGTGACTACTAATATGAAATACTTTCTAGTTGTTTATATGCAGTTCATGTATGTATACAACTAAAATAATTTCATGAAATCATATTTAACTTTTAAGATGTTCTGGTGGTATTTCTTTTGCTTGTTTATTTATTTAGAGCCAGTACTGGGACTTGAACTTGGGCCTGGACTCTGTCCCTGTGCATTTTGCTCAAGGCTAGTGCTCTACCTCTTGAGCTCCAGTTCTAGCATTTTGTGGTTAACTGGAGATAAGAGTCTCATATAGACTTTTCCTGCCAGAGCTGGCTTCAACCACAATTCTCAGATCTCAGCCTCCTGAGTAGCTAGGATTACAGGCATGAGCCACTGGTGCCTGGCTCTTTCATTTAAAAAAAAAAAAGTGTATCTGAACTCACTAATTGACATCACAACACACTATGATAGAATGGTAGCATTTATTTATTTTCAAATAATAAGTAGGAACAAAACACCTTACAAGTTCCATGTGCTAACTTGTTTTTTTCCTGGCTTGTGTATGCCTCAATCATTTCCAGGGAAGGAACTGAATCACAATGTATCTTAGATTGTCTTCCCTATAATTTGAATGAGTATTATAATAGGAAGTTAGAAATACAATTGTTGGCTGGGTGTAATGCCTCATGCCTATAATCCTACTACTGAGGAGGAAAACATTGGGAGGATTGTGGTTTGAGTCCAGCCTGGACACAAAGTTCTCTAGATCCCATCTCAACTGAAAATGCTGGGCATAGTGGTATGTGTGTGTCTGTCCTAGCTACATGGGAATGTAAATGAACTGAAGTCCAGGCCCACTCCTGGGCAGAAAGTGAAACCCTATAGGGTCTTCTATTTTTACTGGTCTCACATTTTAGTAGGATCTAGTCTAAACTTCAGAGTTTGACTCAGCCTACATTTCTGGCCTCATCTCTTATCTCTCCTGTACCACTGATGACTTATCCTTCCTCCAGCACCTGAACCTGACAGTAGTAGGGCTACTGTCTGTCGAGATTGTTTTCTTCTAGGTTAGCTGTGACTCCTCTGAAGCTTCTTCTGTGATAATGGCCACTCTCCTGCCTTCCCAGAGCTTTTTGTTTTTATCATTCGTATAATGCCCACCCATTTGGCTTGGACAGAGTGGTGTGATTAATTTCGGAGTTACACTGATGTAAAATGCATTAGAGGGTACAGAGTCTTAGGGAAAATGAGACTAGGGAGGCTTTTTTACAGTTGTGGAATGAGATTGTTTTTGGAGACAAGGGCTTTATCTGCTGGGACACATGAAGACCAAAAAGGAAAATGAAAGGTATAAGAAATCATGCAGGAACTGCAGGGTTGACCACTGATTGAATGTCAAGGAGATATGGCCTGGAGAATTTTGGGCCTGCATAAGTGAGAAAAATAGTAATGGAGAAAACTTTGGAGGGGGATGTGTGTGTATGTTCTTTTGGTGGGAGAAAAGTGAAAATTGGGGGTAGTTCCTGATATCAAAACTACTCATTGGGAATTTAGGAACTGGAGCCTGGATGAGAAGTCAGTATGAGAAGGAGACTTAGAAGATGTGAGACAAGTGGACAAAGTTTAGGGCAGAGTACAAGATTTCCAAGGTTGAACTGATACTGCTTCCTGGCACATTTTAATTGTGTGGAGCCAGAAATTCAAGTATATAAGTGAACAGATGGGTAGTTTCTCACCTTCTCATGCCTCCAAAGTGAAGGCACATCTGGCATTTTGTACCAGGATGTTTTCTTTAAGGAGTGCTGATGATTTAAATACTAATTCGCAGCGTGTTTGTGTTTTAAGGGTACAACTGATAATCAAAAGTGCCTTGCAAAGTGCTTTTGGTCTCCTCTAATCTTGTACATTAAAGAATGGGTTCAGTTGCTTCCCTCCTTCTTCTTTCCCTTTTTTATTTAAATTAGAATGTTGTTTGATTTTTTTTTTAAAAGGAAAGCCAAAAAGGTGAAATCATGCTCAGCAGGATATTAACTTTTGGTTCTACTTGAGTTAAGCATTTGCTCTAGTAAACTGAAATATAAAGCTAATATAAAATCTGACATTTAGAAGCTGCACACTCTAGTACTTTGTAATGTGATAATAGCTCCTGGAAGGTTGAAAATTAAACACTGATATTAAGAGTTTGACCCCCCAGTGCTTCAGAACTGAGACGTGTTCACCCCTCCCCTTTTTTTGTTAACTCAGGAGATAGAAAAGGGGAAATGCAGTTAGAGAGCTGTGTAGAGGTATTGTTGACTAACTTAGAACTGACACCAGACACAGGACTGTGTAATTTAGCTTTAGCTCTATCATATCATTAGCAAATATATATCTAGTAGGAGTGGTAAAGGAAGTGATTTTCATAAGATAAGTTGCTCCAAATACAAAGACTACTATAGTTAAGATTTGGTCAGTTTGAATTTAAATACTGGGAATGGGTGGGATTTTTAAAAGGGTATCCTCTCCTTCCTTTTTTATTGATGTGCTTTAGTTTTTCCGTTTCATTTTGTGTGTGTGTGCATGTGTATAAGCATCTTGTTCATTACCTTTTTTTTTTTTTTCTGCCAGTCCTGAGGCTTGAACTCAGGGTCTGGGTGCTGTCCCTGAGCTACTTTTGTTCAAGGCTTAGCACTCTACCACTTGAGCCACAGCTCCACTTCTGGCTTTTTTTTTTTTTTTGCTTATGTGGTGCTGAGTAATCGAACCCAGGGCCTCATGTGCATGCAAGACAAGCACTCTACCATTAAGCCACATTCTCAGCCCCTCATTAACTTTATAAAATATCTCAGGGAGTGTAGAATTATCACTTACTCCTTGGCTGTCTATAAAAAAATTAGCTGAAGATAGAATTGTGGGAATTTCGCACTGTCTTTTGAAATACAGAGTTATACTCCCTTATCTGCACTTTTGCTTCCCCTGGCTTTAGGTACCTATGATCAACCATGGCTTGAAAGTTCCAATCATAAACAATTCATAAACTGTAAATTGTGCACTATTCTGAGTGGCATGAGGAATTCCTGTATTGTCCTGCTCAGTACATGAACCGTATCCATGCTATATATGCTACCTTCCTGATAGTCTCCATTTAAGATGTCTGTCCAGATATTGCAATGCTTGGGTTCATATAACCCTCCCACAGTAGCCCAGGGCTTCATCATGTCATCTTACAGCAACACAAAAAGAAGGGTAAATACAGTGTAATTAGATGTTTGCAGCAACCACATTCACATAACTTTTATTACTGTATATTGTTCTAATTATTCTATTTTATTATTGTTAATCTCTTACCCTGCCTGATTAATAAATTGATTTAGACTTTGTCTTCAGTGTGTATATACAGGAGAAAGCATAGTATATATAGGGCTTGATTTTATCCTTGATTCAGGCATTTGTTCCAGTTCTTGGAACAATTAAGGGGGGTCTACTGTAATTTTACACTGTAAATTTAAATATACCATGGAATTGCTTATCCATATTCCTATACTCTTATACTTTCTTTCTTTCTTTCTTTGGGTCCGATCATGGGACCTGAGCTCTTCAGCTCAAGGCTAGCGCTCTACCTATTGAGCCACAGCGCCACTTCCAGCTTTTTTCTTTTTGCTTATGTGGTACTGAGGAATGGAACCCAGGGCCTCAGGCATGCAAGGCAAGCGCTCTACCACTGAGCCACCTTCCCAGCCCCTATACTCTTATACTTTCTATACTCCTAGACTTTCTTATAAAAATTGTCATTCTGACCGGGAGCCTGGCTCAAATGGTTGAGTATTTGCCTAGCAAACACTAGACTCCATATTAAAAAAAAAGTAGCTTTTCTGTAAGAGGTTAATAGGATTCTTGTATAATACTTGAATAATTGGGCTGACAAGGCAATTTTAATAAAAGCTTTTAAGTCTTACGTAAACTGAAGGCTGAGCTACTTTTTTCTTTTCCTACTGGTTTTCTGCTTGAGACAAAAGAATAAATCAGTATCTGTTGGTGTGTGTGTGTGTGTGTGTGTGTGTGTGTGTGTGCTGATACTGTGGTTTGAAGTAAGTACCTGAGCACTGATACTTTTTTCACTCCTGGCTTTCTGCTTGAGACAAAAGAATAAATCAGTATCTTGTGTGTGTGTGTGTGTGTGTGTGTGTGTGTGCATACACGCGCGCACGCGCGCGCATGCACGCACGCATGCACGCACACATCCTGGTACTGTAGCTAGAAGTAAGGACCTGAGCACTGATACTTTTTTCATTCCTGGTTAGGACTCTACCATTTGAGTCAAAAATAGCTCTATTTCTGGCTTGTTGGTGATTCATTGGAAATAAGAGTGTCACAAACTTTATTGCCTGGGCTGGCTTAGAACCAAAATCCTCAGATATCAGCCTCCTGAGTAGCTAGGATTACAGGCATGAGCTATTAGCACCCTGGCTTCATGCACTTTAAGGTATGCAATACATTCTTTTTTTTTTTTTTGGTCATCATGGGGCTTGAATTTTGGGCATGGGCGCTGTCCCTGTGCTCTTCAGCTCAAGGCAAGAGCTCTACCACTTGAGCCACAGTGCCACTTCTGGTTTTCTAGTGGTTTATTGGAGATAAGAGTCTTTTTTTTTTTTTTTTGTCGGTCGTGGGGCTTGAACTCTGGGCCTGGGCGTTGTCCCTTAGCTCTTCAGCTCAAGGCGAGCGCTCTACCCCTTGATCTACAGCGCCACTTCCGGTTTTCTGGTGGTTTATTGGAGATAGGAGTCTCACAGTCTCTCCTGCCCGGGCTGGCTTTGAACCGCGATCCTCAGATCTCAGCCTCCTGAGTAGCTAGGATTACAGGCGTGAGCCACCAGCGCCCGGCGGAGATAAGAGTCTTATGGACTTTCCTGCCTGCGCTAGCTTTGAAGTGCGATCCTCAGATCTCAGCCTCCTGAGTAGCTAGGATTACAGGTGCGAGACACCAGCCTGGCTGCAATACATTCTTATCCAGGAACAATCCCCTACTACTGTTTTTACTATAATGATCTTGCTTTAAAGAGAAAGGATCTTAATAAATTCAACCCTATAGTCGAATGCTTGCAGGGTGCTGGTGGCTCACTCCTGTAATCCTAGCTACTCAGAAGGCTGAGATCTGAGAATCCAGGTTCAAAGCCAGCCCTGGCTGGAAAGTCTGTGAGATTCTTATCTCCAGTTAATTACCCAAAGCTAGAAATGGAGCTGTGGCTCTACTATTTGTAGAGTGCTAGCCCTAATCCTGTCCCACACACAAAAATAAATTTTAAAAAGTATGCACATGAAGATTAGTTTTGAGACAAATAGATTGGAAGAATTTAATGGACTTGAGTAGTAGGTTCTCTGATCAGAAGATTTAGCCACCCATAACTATTAGTATTGGCATTGACCACTATTCGTTGTAGCACAGGACAGATTCTAATGATTATTCTTGAATCTTGTTCTTTGAAATTGGTAAACGGATGAAGATATAGTAGATTTCATTGCACATTGGATTCATTTTTTTCTGAGCATAAAAAACTCTGGATTGGAAAGGAAGTTTAAAACAAAGTGTGACTAAGTATATTAGTATTTAAAGCCCTTGGGGGGCTGGGAAGGTGGCTCAGTGGTAGAGTGCTTGCCTTGCATGCATGAGGCCCTGGGTTCGATTCCTCAGTACTACATAAGCAGAAAAAGCCAGAAGTAGGGCTGTGGCTCAAGTGGTAGAATGCTAGCCTTGAGCTGAAGAGCTGAGGGACAATGCCCATGCCCACAGTTCAGGCCCCATGGCTGACTAAATAAATAAATAAATAAAACAAATAAACAAAAAAACTAAAGCCCTTAGAGACTGAGAAAGGATCTCAAGTTCAGCCCAGCCAGGGCTACTTAGTATGTAGAACTTAGTGAGATTCTGTTTCAAAACCAAACCAACAAAACATTAAGAAGACAAATCAAACCTTACCAAATGTACATTTTAAATTAAAAAAAAAACGTGTTTTTTTTTGGCACAGGAGATTGAACTCAAAGTCTTGTGCATGCAACATAAGCACTCTACCATTGAATTACATCCTCAAAATGTCTTTTTTTTTTTTTTAAGTCAGGTTTGTAGCCCAAGATGGCCTTAAATTCATAATCCTCCTGCTTTAGTTTCCTGACTGCTAGGAATGCTGAGATTATAGGTGTGTGCTACCATACCTGGCAAAATGTGGATGTACCATTTCACTTTGTCAGTTCCCTGTGAGAATGGAAGACAGTGGTTTTCAAGGGAATGTATGTACAGGAAGCGGGGAAGATTTGCAAATTTGAGTAGCATTAAGGAAATAAATTTACAGAGCTCCAGTGCCTATATTTACTCCTTCCTAAAATTAGTGTGCCTGAGAAACACGCTTGCTGTTGAGGTTCCCTCATATCCTTTCCTTCCACTTGGCTGAAGGCTGGCATACGCTCATGCCATCTGAATTTATTAATGTTTTACCACTTTAAGAGAATGTATAAACCTTATCACCATGCCCTTTATCATCCCCTTTTATATTGTACTTTTCATACATATAATATCTCTATGCACTGAAAACTCACCAGCAGATTTTTACTTTGAATTATCTACAGAATTTAAGAAGAGAAAGACAGTTTCTTTTCTTTTTTTTCTTTCTTCTTTACAGTGCTAGGGATCCAACACATGGCCCTTTACATGCTAGGCCAGCACTACCATGAGCTACACTCTTCAGCCCTTGTGTTTTTGACACCAGGCCTTACTGTGTAGCCCAGGCTTGCCTAGAACTCCATATGTACCTATGCTGTTCTCTAACTTGATAGACTGTTGCCTCTACCTTCTTAGTTTGAGATTACAGGCATGCACTACCACACCAGCCTAAATGTATTATATTTACTAGATACTTACTATGTTGTTTACTAGATACTTATTATGTTGTGGTTTTCACTCATTCATTGATGTTGGGAGGTTTCTCTCTGGTATTATTTCTCTTTTGCTGAAGAACTTTAATAATTTCTGTTAAGGCAAGTCTGATTGCAGTGGATTCTTGCAGCTTTCCCTCACTGAATGTCTATTTTTTCCTTGTTCTTGAAGGGTATTATTATTGTTGTTGTTTTTGGTCAGTCATGGGGCTTGAATTCAGGGCTTGAGCACTGTCTCTGAACTTTTTTGCTCAAAGCTAGCACTCTACAACCTTGAGCCACAGTGCTACTTCCAGTTTTCTGGTGGTTAATTAGAGATAAGAGTCTCAAGGACTTTCCTGCCAGAGCTGATTTCTAACTGTGATCCTCAGATCTCAGCCTCCTAAGTAGCTAGGATTAAAGGCATGAGCCACAGGTGCCTGACCTGAAGAGTATTTTTACTGGATCTAAAACTCTGGGTTATGGATTGACAGCCTTTAGTTGTGTTTGTTTGCTTTTTCTAATACTGCAAAAATGTGCCATTTCTTGCCTCCATGGTTTCTGCTGAGAAACTGTCATTCTACCCCCGCACCCCCTCTGCCCCACCTATGCATTGTTTTTCTCAGCTTTCAAACATTTTTTTCGTTGTCTTTTGATTTTTTTAATTTACTCATTTACTGAGATGGTTTCTTGCTGTGTACCCATGCTGGCCTTGAACTGGTGATTTTCTTGTCTCAGCTGCCTTTCCCCCTCCCCTTGATTGTTGAGATTATAAGTGTATACCACTACCATTGTGGCTTAAGAAAGTTTTAAATTGTTTATTTTTCAGTTATGAAATTTCCAGTTTATTATTTCCATGTGGTCTGTTTAATTTCATTTTAAGAATGTTTAATATTCTTTGGAGCGTAAGTATAACAAAGATTAGTTAGATGATTCTAATATGTGGATTATCTTGAACTTGATATTACTCAACTCTTTTCCTAGTTGAGATTTTTACTTCTTTGAATGTCAAATAATTCTGAATTACATTCTGGACTTGTTTTTAGCTCTGCTTGGATTTTAAAAGAATATATATATATATATATTATTGTTTTTATAAAAGTAATGTATAGAGGGGTTACAGTTACATAAGTCAGATAATGAGTACATTTCTGTTTTGGAAGAAGTCACCCCTTCCTTTACTCTCTCCTAGTTTTTCCGTCCCATCCCCACCCACAAGTTGTCTAGTTCATTTTCCACATAGTATCTAGTGAGTACCACTGCTGCATTTGTTCACATTTGGTTCCACTCTTTCTGTGCTTCCTCTTACACATCCAAAGACAGATAAACAAACAATACAAAAGGTAAAGAAAACATAAACAGCAACAAAGAAATAAAAAACCTCTTGTTTCCATTTCTTAGAGATCATTTTTAAAAATAATTTTTATTAAGTGACTATATAAATTTCTGACTATATAAATTTCACAAATTTCACAGTATTATGTGATAGTGATACTTAAAGTCACAAACATTTTAACCTTCACAAGGCAAATTGTCATTATTATAGTCTATAATGTTTATGAATTCTATGAGCTTTGACAATACAACTATCTTCCACATTGAGTAATATGTACATTTCTTTCCTTTTGCTTAGTGTAAGCTGTTCCCTCTTTCCCTTTCATTCTTCCCCCCCCCCCCCGCATTGCTGCCCTTGAATTGCTTAGTTCCTTTTCATCAATGTTGGAGATCATTTTGATAAATATTATTTTATATGATCATATGCACATAGTTATTGAGTCTTTGTTATCCTATCCTAAGAATATTTTCCTTTGGTCTCACTGTGTGAATGTCTAGAAACCTGTATAATTCCTCATATCCTATTGTATTTTTTTTTGTCTTATACCATCCAGAGTGTTTACCTGCAGATTTTTTTTCACTTGTAGATTTATAGACATATTCTATAAGGGAATACCATATAACCTATGTTTCTTTGTGTCTTTTCCCAGTCTTTCCATTTCCTTACAAATGGTTTATTATCATTCTTTCTGATGGAAGAATAAAATGCCATTGTGTATATACCACATTTTCTTGATCTGCTCTTATTCTGAACATTTTGAATCTTTTTTTTTTTTTTTGGTCTGGTCGTGGGGCCTGAACTCTGGGCCTGGGTGCTGTCCCTCAGCTCTTCAGCTCAAGGCTAGCGCTCTACCACTTGAGCCACAGCGCCACTTCCGGCTTTTTTCTTTCTGCTTATGTGGTGCTGAGGAATTGAACCCAGGGCCTCGAGCATGCAAGGCAAGCGCTCTACCACTGAGCCACCTTCCCAGCCCCAACATTTTGAATCTTATGTTGAGTTTTGGCCAGGTGCCAGTGGCTCATGCCTAGCTGTTCAGGAGGCTGAGATCTGAGAATCATGGTTCAGAGCCAGCCTGGGCAGAAAAGTCCAATAAACTACTCAGAAAAAGCCGAAAGTGGAGGTCTGGCTCAAATGGTAGAGCACTTGCTTCGAGCATAAAAATGCTCAGGGTTAACACTCAGTCTGAGTTCAAGCCTTAGGGCTGGCAAAAAAAAAAAAAAGAGAGAGATTTGAGTTTTGTTAAGCTGTCTTATCTTGTCTTTGTGTCCACTTGGGTCCATCCCCTGTAATTCCCATATATAACCCAAGGCTTCTTGCATGCTAGGCAAGTACACCATCACTGAGCTACAGCCTAGATCCTGAGTCTTATTTAAATAAATTTTATTTAAAAAAAATTTTAGTTAATTTTAGCAGGGAATGACCTAGTTTGATTCAGCCACAGGTTTTGACTTGCTCCTGTGGTGTTTGATTGCTGTTTTCAAAGCTTTTGTGGTAGTGTTGAAATCTGACCTGTGTGTGTATCATTCAGGTGCCAGTGTAGGAATCAGGCAGTGGCTGCTCTGAAGTTTGTTTCTTAGTGGTTTGGGATACTGTCTCTCTCTCTCCCTCTTTCTCTTTCTCTTTTTCTTTCTTTCTCTCTCTCTCTCTCTCTCTCTCTCACACACACACACACACACGGTTCAGGAGTGAGCTGGGACTTTACATGACAGCTTTAAGTGATTCTTTTTGTAAGTTTCTTCAGGTGTACAACATCACCAAGTTCTCTGGCTCCCAGGATTTCCCAAAAGAAATGATAAATCTGGATATAAAAGATATGCTTTCATGGGAAAGAAGGGATGTGTACTATCATTAGTCATCAGGAAAATACAAGTTAAAACCACAGTGAGACACCACTACTCACCCACTAGACTGTTCAAAATTTAGAAGCTGGGTCACTTGCTTGGGAAACTTAGTAGGTGATGCAGAGCATATGGAATGTTAATATATTGCTGGTGGGATTGTGAGAATGGGACAACCAGCACTTTGGAAAACAAACAACTTTTAAAGCTAAACGTACCTTATGATTCACCAGGCTGCTCCTACATGTTTACCACACTAAGATCTATACCCAGCTTTGTTCATAATCACCAAAAAAAAAATTCAAAACAACTAGAATATCTATCACCTGGAGAATTGATAAACATATCAATACAACAGAATGCTTCTTATTAAAAAGTACTATTTATATATACAACAATGTGGGTGAATCTCAAAAGCATTATGCTGCTATGTAAAGTGGCTCACACTTGTAATCCTGGGTACTCAGAAGATGGAGACTTGGATAGATGTTGTTTAAGATCAGCCCAGGCAAAAAATTAACTGAGACCTTTCCCCCTTCCATTTCCCCCATCTCAGCAAAGAAGCTATATGGGATGTGGTGACCCACACCTGTGATCACAGCCACACGAAGTCTAAGAAGAAGGATTACAGTCTAGAGACTAGCCTGGGTAAAAACACGGGGCCCTACCTCATAAATAACATGCTAAAAGTGCTGGTGGCTTGGCTTAAGTGACAGAGCACCTGCCTAGCATTTGCAAAGCCTTGAGTTCAAATCCCAGTATTTCCAAAAAGAAAGCTATTATGCTAAGTGAAAGAAGCTTGATGTAAAAGGCTATATATTTTATGGTTCCATTTATATGACACATTGGAAAAGGCAAAAATATAGGGAAAGAAATAAAATTAATGGTTGTCCAGACACTGTGAGCCCCAGAGCAGGGAACTTTCTGTGGTGTTGTAAATACTCTGTATCTTGATTGTTGATGGTTGTATATTCATTTGCATTGCACTGTGCACTTAAATGGGATGATAGCATGTCAGTCATGTCTTTAGAAGCTGACCCAAGCTTTCAAACTATATGCTGACTAGAGGTTGTCAAAAGTGTTTAGAAACGGGGTGTTGGTGTCTCATACCTGTAATCCCAGCTATCTTGGAGGCTGAAATCTGAGGATCACGATTTGAAGCCAGCCTGGGCAGGAAAGTCTGCAAGACTCTTATGTCCAATAAACTACTCACAAAAAGCCAGAAGTGGCGCTGTAGTTCAAGTGGTAGAGTGCTAGCCTTGTGCACAAAGAGGCTCATGGACAGTGTCCAGATCCAGAGTTCAAGCCCCAAGACCAGGAAGAAAAAGTGTTTTGAATTAGTTACTTCATAAGTGAGAATAAGGGAAACTGTTTAAGAAACTTCGTGTGTTTCAAAGAATAATAATAAAAGTTTTGTGTATGTTATTTTATAACCTGTTTTGTTAGCACATGTATAATTTTATTAATACATGATAAATATACATGAAACACTTTAAATCATTTTATACCATAACTTACTAACCAGTTCTCTTCCATTGTTGGACATTTAGGATTGTTTCCAGTTTTATTTTCCTTTTATTTTGTTTGTTTTGTGTGCTGGGGCTTGAACTCATAGCCTGGGGGCTGTCCCTAAGCTTTTTTGCTCAAAGCACTTGAGCTATAGCTACACTTCTGGCTTTTTGAGGGAGGGTGCATTTAATTGGCGATAAAGAATCTCATGGCCTTTTTTTCTGGGCTGGCTTAAAACCGCTATCCTCAGATTTAGCCTCCTCCTGGGTAGGATTACACTTGAGATCCACCGGCACCTGGCCATTTTTCTTTTAAAGTTTTCATCCTTTTAGCTATTATCTCAGAATCAATTCCTGGAAAAAAAAGTTTCTGTGTTAAAGTCATCCCTGTTTTAAAGATTTTATATACATGTTTCTAGAAGTGTTCTATAATCTTTTGTCCATTTTTATTTTCTTTACAATTTCTTATGGTAGTGCTTTTTCGGTATTTTACAATGTCTATGTAGGCCATATTTAGTAGTAAAGTTTTCTACCACAATGAAAATATTTTCATTGGCTTCTCTTTTTTTTTTGGTCAGCCATGGGGCCTGAACTCTGGGCTTGCGTGCTGTCCCTCAGCTCTTCAGCTCAAGGCTAGCACTCTACCACTTGAGCCACAGCACCACTTCTGGCTTTTTCTGCTTATGTGGTGCTGAGGAATCGAACCCAGGGCCTCATGCGTGCAAGGCAAGCACTCTACCACTGAGCCACCTTCCCATCCAAGCTTCTTATTTTTTATAATTTCATTTTTACATTTAAATCTTATATGGATTAAAGAGTTAATCTGGGAAACTCCTCAATGTTTGCCACCTGCCTAACCAGTTTTTTTTTTTTTTTGGGGGGGGTCTGGTCGTGGGGCCTGAACTCTGGGCCTGGGCGCTGTTCCTCAGCTCTTCAGCTCAAGGCTAGCGCTCTACCACTTGAGCCACAGTGCCACTTCCGGCTTTTTTCTTTTTGCTTATGTGGTGCTGAGGAATTGAACCCAGGGCCTCAATCCCTCTACCACTGAGCCACCTTCCCAGCCCCCTAACCAGTTTTATTCATGATAAAAGTTACTGATTTTCCCTCCATTGGTTTTAAATATCTTCTTTGTTCTATCCCAAATGCTTTTGTTTCTGTTACTGTGACTTCTGTTTTCTATTATTGGTCTGTTTAATTTTGATACTGAAATAAAAGCTGTTTTGATAAGTATAATTGTGTAACACAACCTCTAGCAATGTTATTTTTTTATATTCTCACCCATTTCTCAGAAATTTTCACAATTATTTTTTCAAATTGACCTCTAAATCCTTTTGTATAATTATGCAATAAAATCTATTTTGCATGATATTCATAAATTCATTATGAAGAATTTGAGGTTTTCGTAAGCCTCCTGTCTAGACACATGACAACATCTAAAATCTTCAGTACACCTTTAATAACTAATATGGATTTATAGTATACATTTTATCACATTTAATCTTACATATCTTATAGCTTTCCTTGTGAGGGGGTGTGTGTGTGTGTGTGTGTGTGTGTGTGTGTGTGTGTGTGTGTGTATTGTATTTCCTGATTGTTGATGAAATATAGTAAAGATCTTATGTGGTTTTTTTTTTTTGGTCAGTTGTGGGGCTTGAACTCAGGGCATGGCCACTGTCCCTAAGCTCTTCAGCTCAAGGTTAGCACTCTACCACTTGAGCCACAATGCCACTTCTGATTTTCTGGAGATAAGAGTCTCATGGACTCTCCTGCCTGGGCTGGCTTTGAACTGTGATCCTCAAATCTCAACCTCCTGAGTAGCTATGATTATAGGTGAGCCACCCACACCTGGGTGATTTTTTATGTTTAAATTTTGTTTTTGCACAGTGCTGGTAATTAAGCCAGTCCTTTTTTTTTTCTTTTTTTGTCGGTCGTGGGGCTTGAACTCTGGGCCTGGGCGCTGTCCCTCAGCTCTTCAGCTCAAGGCAAGCGCTCTACCGCTTGAGCCATAGAGCCACTTCTGGTTTTCGAGTGGTTTATTGGAGATAAGTGTCTCAGAGTTTCCTGCCCTGGCTGGCTTTGAACGAGATCCTTAGATCTCAGCCTCCTGAGTAGCTAGGATTACAGGCGTGAGTCACCAGCGCCCAGCTAAGCCAGTCTTCCTCCACACCCTCCACTCCAAGATGTTGGTTTTTGTATTGCTTTAGGTGGTCACCTTTTTATTTCCAGTATCATTTTGCATGGTTTTATGTTTACCTTAAGTAGATCCTTGTCAAAAGAGCATTTGGGGAATGTATGTCAAGATGTAACAAATATTCTGTATCTTCAGGTTCTGAGCTGTGAAGCTAATATTAATGTTACTGTTAGATACAGTATTCTCTGTAATATTTCCTCAGGTCTAAGGAACTTTCAAAAGGAGGCTTATCTCTGAGAATTTGACCTTTAGTTTTTGATTAATTTGATAGTTATGTGTTAATCAATACTTACACTGATTTATAGGAACTGGAGGCCACTAAATCTATTTTCTTCTCTTGGATCTAAGTCTTACTTTTGAAAGATCTTCCTTCCTATCCGTTACCCCAAGGGTATATTTGTATATGTCATTGATTGGAGCTGGCTACTTACGATCCTATTAAATTAGATTAGATAACACTCTACCAATGTTACTGTAAGCTGCATTGAGCTAATATTTCTTAACTTGCTACTAAGTAAGTAAAACAATTAAGGAACAGACACAGAATGTTAGGGCTCAGGCCTGGTTATTATTGCATTATAGTTTGTTCATAACCCTCTGGTACAATTATGGTGTGAGTTGGCCATGTGTGCAGTAACCTTGCTATTAAATCTCACATATGCAAAAAAGATATAGATCTGTTTGTATTATTAACATTATTCTGAAATGGTTATTTTAATGTGTTCTTTGTTTTGCTTCCTTACCAACAGTATAACCCTGAGAAAAAATTTTTTAACTTATAAATCCCAGTAATCTTAGTGTAATGACCATTGTATTGTGACCAGTAAAACTAAGTAAAATGAACCAGTTATAGAGATTGAATTTTTCATGATTTTATTTACATAAGGAGGTAGCTGGTGTAGTCAAAATCTTAGAAAGCAGAATGGAGAGGAGAGTTGTTCAGTGGGCATAGCATTTCAATTTTGCCATGTGAAAAAGTCTGAGATCTGTTGTTCAGCAATGTGAATAGAACTATGTTATCTTGTTCTCTTTTTGTTATAACAAAATACTTAAGGCTGGATACAGAAATGCTCCCTTATTTTGATAGTTAATCTTAATTATCAACATACTTGTCAATTAATAAATATTTCTAGAGATAATTACCTCATAAGGATTCTGACCTAATGAATAGATTCCCTTGAATTTCCTTTGACTTTCTTTAATGGATTCATAATACAATGGCATTATTGTGACATAGTGAAAAGTAGGAGATGGAACCTGCTGGGAGGAAGTTAGGTCATTGGGGGTGTGTCCCTAAGGGATACATTTTTTGCCTTGACCCTTTCTCATATTCCATTCCCTCCCTGCTTCCTTTTCACCATGAAGTGAAGAACACCCTCCACTACATGCTTCTGCCACCATGATGTTCTGCCCAAGAACACGGAACCCAGAACTGTGAATTGGATCCTATGAAAACATGGACCAAAATAAATTTAAATTATTCTCTCAGGTATTTGGTCATAGCTATACAAATGTAAATTAGAGGCTAAAAATCCAAATCAGGCCAACCCCATCAGTTTGGCTTTTGGTGAGGGCCCCCTTGGTGAGCGTCACCATAAGGGAAAAGCAAAAAAGGAACCAAACAGAGCAAGATACAACATGGCCTTGCTTTGTAACAACTTACTCTCGTGTTCTAGTTGGGGCTCCATAGAAATATTAACCTTTTCCAGTGACGTAATCACCTTTCATTAGATTCTGTGTCTTCATGGCTCCATCACCTGTCATATCACCATACTGGAGACTAAGCAATCAGCATATGAACCTTTGACAAAACCACATCCAAATAAATGACAGTAGTTTATACTGTTGTAATGTATATGTGAATTTGGCTAAGGTGGTAAGTTTTGTTATGTGTTCTTTAATGCAATAAAACCAAAACAACAATCCTTTCATAGTTCCAAATGTACTCAGAATGAAATCTAAACTCTCTACCTTTGTGCCAAAACCCAATCTGATCTGGTTTTGCTCATATCTCTCAGGCTCATTTTGTACCAGTGCTTCCTTGTCCATTGTTGTCCAGCCACAGTGTCTTATTTGCATTTCTCAAACTCTCCCTAGAATGCTCTCAGACTTTAATCTAGTTGGCTCTGTCTTGTTTTATAAGTCTTGGCTTTAGTTGTGTCTCATGAAGATTTTTCCTGACAACCTAATCTCTCCTTGTTATCAGTTCCTCTATCACATCACTCTACTAAATCTGCCCAAGGTTTCCCACCGTGTGCTATTTTCTTATTTGTTTAAGAATTTAAGTTGTAGGAGAGCAGGAACTATGTCTGTTTGTTCATCTCTGTATCCCTGTGTACTTAGAACAGCACCTGACATGTGGTTAGTCCTTGGTAAATATTTGCTGAATGAAAATTGAACTTCCTAGTCTTAAATGACCATTTCTTGTGAAGGCGTGCTTACCCTTTTCTCCAAGCTTTAAACTTGCACTTTAGAATTCCATTTGGGGGCTGGGCACTGCTGGTTCATCCTTATAATCCTAGCTACACTGGTGTCTGAGATCTGAGGATTGCTGTTTGAAGCCAGCCCAGGCAGGAAAGTCTGTGAGACCCTTCTTTCCAGTGAAGTTCCAAAAAGTTGGAAGTGGACTTGTGGCCCAAGTGGTAGAAGGCTAGCCTTGAGAAAAGCAGCTCAGGGACAGTGGTGTGTGTGCACACGCACGTGCACACACACACACATTCAAATCCTTCTTGACTGTTCTCATCTGAATACTGCAAAAACCTCAAACTTAATATACTCCAAACAAAAATTGTCATGTCCCTCACTGCTGAGTTAATTGTTCTATAAAATTTTGCTGCTTCTCTCTGTTACTGATTTGTTATTAACTCAGCTGATGAGGCCTGAGATCCTTGTGGATTACTACTCTCTCTTCCTCTTCTCCAGCTCCCACCATTTATCAACCCTGTGGGTAATTCATCTTGCATCCTTCCCTTCCAGTTCACAGTTGCTGCCACCTCATTTGAGGCCTAATTACTTTTTACTGGGACCATTTTTAAAACAAAGGATGATGAGGTTGTTGAGAAAAAGGGAAGTCTACTTCACTAGGGAAATTATGTCGGAGGATTTTAATGGGTCATTGGCATCAACTGATGAGCAAACCTAGGATTGTGAGGCATCTTTCAGGAACAGTAGAAGGGCAGGACAAAGATCAGGGTCCATTTCACATGCAAAAAAAAAGAGGGGGGAGTGTAATTGTGGAAGTGGGAGGGAAGGGATGGTAGGGGAAAAACAAAGGAGGCAGCAACAATGCTTGATAAGAAATATACTCACTACCTTGCGCATGTAACTGCAATCACTCTGTACAGTATTTTCACAATAAAAACCTTATTTAAAAAGACAAAAGAAAGAAAGGCTTTAAAAAGCATCTGGTATTATAAGTGTCTACCCACATTTCAGGAGCAAGGTGAGATCATAGAGAAGCTATGCCCGCTCCTTTCTCAATCTTTAGTCTTCATCATCTAAACCAAGATATGGAAAAGATCAGGTGACAAGAATGGTAAGGTAAAAGCTTTCCACAAAGTTAAGTGTGTGGGTTTGTGTAGGTGCAAAAGTGGTTAGCTGTGGGCGCTTATTCCCCTTCTAATTTTGTCTTCCATCAAACACATTTTAAAAGTTTATTGTGTCTTATATTTTCCTGGTTTGTGTAGCTGTGTTAGCTTAAATAGAGCCAGTTTTCCTTCCCTCCCTCCCATGTTCCCTCCCTCCCTTTTTTTCTTTCCTCTTGGTAAAGGTAGAACAATTATAGAACACAAAGTACTCCATGATATTTTGTCATAAATATCCTATAACTTTGAGCTCATGTGTACACTTTATATCATTTTGTTATGAATCTTAACCTCGTTTGTGGCGCTATGGCTCAAGTGGTAGAGCGCTCGCCTTGAGCTGAAGAGCTGAGGGACAGTGCCCAGGCCCAGAGTTCAAGCCCCATGACAGACAAATAAAATAAAATAAAATGGGCATGGAGCTTGAACTCAATGCCTGGGCACTGTCCCTGAGCTCTTTTGCTAAAGGCTAGCACTCTACCACTTTGAGCCATAGTGCCACTTCTGGTTTTCTGGTGTTTAATTGGAGATGAGTTTTACAGACTTTCTTGCCCAGGATGGCTTTGAACTGTGATCCACTTATTTCATCTTCCTAAGTAGCTAGGATTATAGGTGTGAGCCATCTGTGCCTGGCTTAATGTATATTCTTTTAAACTGTAGTATTCTCCTCTGTAGTTGAAGAGCCTTCCCCAAGTTCATACAACTTGATGAAAACTTGGCAGAGATGGCTGAATTTAATTTTAATTCAGTCTTTTGGAGGGTGGAATTCCTTTCCTTTTTGGGGTAAACTTGTTTTTTTCTTCATGTTTCAGGTGGTATGCAAGATTATAATTATGTATGGGCCAACTGCTTTGAGATCACATTAGAATTGTCTTGTTGCAAGTACCCACCTGCTTCACAGCTTCGACAGGAATGGGAGAACAATCGTGAGTCTTTGATCACATTGATTGAAAAGGTAAAAGTCACTGACTAGAAGGTTGGAGAATAGAAGTCATGGATTAGAATAGAAGCCATGATTGATTGCATATGAATAGCAGTCTAAATTTGGTATTCTTTATGGTTTTTGTTTGATTTTTCCCCCCCAGTTGTGGGCTTGAACTTGGGGCCTGGTGCTGTTCCTGAGCTTTTTTTCCTCAAGACTAGTGCTCTACCACTTGAACCATAGCTCTTCTTCTGGTTTTGTGGTGTGTGTGTGTGTGTGTGTGTGTGTGTGTGTTTATGTGTGTTTGTGTGTGTGATTAATCAATCAGAGTTAGATTTATAGAGTTATGGACTTACAGACTTTCCTGCCCTGGCTGGCTTCAAATGGTGATCCTCAGATCTCAGCCACCTGAATAGCTAGGATTATAGGCGTGAGCCACCAACTTCTGACCTCTTTATCTGTTTTTATTATTTAAGATTATAGGTATTACTATTTGATTATAATCTGTTAAAGCATTTTCTTTTTTTGGGGGGGGGGGTCCGGTCGTGGGGCCTGAACTCTGGGCCTGGGCACTGTCCCTCAGCTTTTCAGCTCAAGGCTAGCACTCTATCACTTGAGCCACAGTGCCACTTCCAGCTTTTTTCTTTTTGCTTATGTGGTGCTGAGGAATCGAACCCAGGACCTCGAGCATGCAAGGCAAGCGCTCTACCACTGAGCCACCTTCCTAGCCCCTGTTAAAGCATTTTCTAGATGTGCCTCTTCTGTCTTCCCTAATCCTACTGCAGCTTTCTATTCCATGGGGCTCTGTTTGCCTGTTTTACAACACTTTTGCAAATGGAAATAATCAGTGAGATTTGTACTACTAGGGGTTGGGGTTGTAGTTTGGTTGTAGGATGCTTGATTGGTATCAGCAAAAGAAGCCCTGGTTCAATCCCAACTACCAAATACTCCTGACAAACCTGTACTGCTGGGTTCTGAAATATGTATTTTCTCAAGAGCCTTTGCCATTCATTATATGAACCACAGATATGAGTTTAGTTTAAATTTCAAACTCATACAACAATTTGATATACAACTATTAGATATACCAGAAATGATATTTGCTGAGGAAATTATTAGAAACCTAGCTTTGAAAAGAAGGAATTTCAGAAGCACCTTAGTTATATAGATTCAGATGTGTGTGTATAAACACAATGTGTACACATATATATATATATACATATTTGTGTGTATATATAACTTAAGTTTAAGAATTTAGTACTTTATTTGACATTCAAGGGATTGAAAATACTTTGATAGGCTAGAGGAGCAACTTTAATTTCTAAAAGGAAATTCTAGTATCACTGTAGATAAATGTTCTGTTGTTTTGCCTTTCAAATTGATTTTCTCTGAACTTTGATTCTTATTTTTTAGGTCCACATTGGAATTAAAGGATTTGTTAAAGATTCAGTAACAGGATCTGGGTTAGAGAATGCAACCATCTCAGTAGCTGGTATTAATCATAATATCACAACAGGCAGATTTGGTGATTTTCACCGGTTGCTTGTTCCTGGAATATATAATCTTACAGCAGTATTAACTGGGTAAGAAGTTAAACTAGTCTTTTAAAATGTTAAGCTTGGGGCTGGGAAGTTGGCTCAGTGGTAGAGCACTTGCCTTGCATGCATGAGGCCCTGGGTTTGATTCCTCAGCACCACATAAGCAAAAAGAAAAAAGCCGGAAGTGGCGCTGTGGCTCAAGTGGTAGAGCGCTAGCCTTGAGCTGAAGAGCTGAGGGACAGCGCCCAGGCCCAGAGTTCAGGCCCCACAACGGAACAAAAAAAAAAAAAACAAAAAAATAAAATAAAATAAAATGTTAAGCGTCTGTTTTATAGCTAAGACAGAAAAATATCTATTAAATGTTACTTGTTATATGTGCCTTTTATTTTTCCTTACTTTTGGATTTTTCTCCTCTTTTTTTTGTAAGGAGAAAAAAATGTCATGGAGTATTTTGTCACATGACAAAATGTGAAGTGTAATTAATGTTGGGAGGAAGAACAATTTTTAAAGCTTGGGAAGAATTTTAGCCATGTTAAAGCTCTGACCCAAGGACCAGAACAGAAGCAATCAAGGGCTCTGCAAATGGCATTTGGAGAACTCTGAATCATCAGCTTTCTAGCATATGAAAGGAGTGGTTTCCCCCACCACAAACCTCCTGCAAACTTTTCTAGAGGTTTGCATTTGTAAGGAAAGGATTTAATTGATAACTTTCATTTAATTTTGAACTTTAAAACATGGGAAAGAAGCTAGAATGCCAGTTTGATAAGATACAGCAAAAATGAATAATTTATACTTTTGAATATTGTAGCAATGGTATAATGGAGTAATTAGCATATTTATTCTTTTGAATGTTATTTTTTTAAACATTCTAATATGAGGTACCTGAGAAGGTTGGTAAGAAAATACTTAGTCTGAGATTCTCAAGAGATAACATCCTAAAACTCTTTTAAGTTTATATATGTATCTTTGTTTAATTTTGAGTGTGTTTCCCTCATGTTGAAAGTATTGTCTGTCTTAACTCCAAGCCCTCACCTTTGTCAAATATTTTTTCAGGTACATGCCGTTGACCATTAATAATATAATGGTGAAAGAAGGACCAGCCACAGAGGTGGATTTTTCCCTTCGGCCAACTGTGGCTTCAGTAATCCCTGACACCACTGAGGTGGCAGCAACTGCGAGCACAGTTGCTGGTCCTAATATCTCTCCTGGAACATCCCCATCCCACCAGCCAATTCAGCCAAAAGATTTTCATCACCACCATTTCCCTGACATGGAAATCTTCTTGAGGAGATTTGCCAATGAATATCCTAATATCACTCGTCTTTACTCACTAGGAAAATCAGTAGAGTCTAGAGAACTCTATGTGATGGAGATATCTGATAATCCAGGTGTCCACGAACCAGGTAATTGGTATGGTCTTACATAGAATTTCCTTTTATTTTTTTCCTCTGTCGTTTGTGGGGCTTGAGCTTTGCGTCTGGGTGCAGTCCTTGAGTTCTTCAGCTCAAGACTAGCACTCTGCCACTTGAGCCACAGCACTACTTCCTTGCATATAATTTCTGTAATGCCTCTCAAAGCTTTGCATTATATTGTTCTTCTTGTTGTGTAGTATGTGTATTTAAGGAAACATAATCAAAAAAGAAAATTTAGGCCAGTCTTTTCCCTAAAAAGAAGAAATCTATTTGCTAATCCACGTTAGGCATGGTATTTGATATGTAACTAAATTAGATTCCTTCTACTAATAATTATGCTATAAATTAAATTTCCTTTGCACATCTGTGTACATGTACCACACACATACATGCATATACATACATGCTGCTGAGACATACATGTTTTTAAGGAAACTTCAAGATGTTTGGGAAGGTTTTACTTGATTTTGGCAAAATACATGTTTGTTAAAAAATTTTCATCCAGGTATTGGTGGCTCATGCCTGTAATCCTAGCTACTCAGAAGGCTGAGGTTAGAGGATCACTGTTCCAACCATGAGGCTCCTTATCTCCAATTAACCACCAGAATATCGGAAGGAAGTGGCGCTGTGGCTCAAAGTGGTAGAGTACTAGCCTTGAGCAAAAAAGCTCAGGCAAAAAAACTCAGTGCTCAGGCCCTGAGTTCAAGCCCCAGAACCAAAACAAAAAACAAAATTCAGTATATTTGAACATATTGGGAAGAAAAGGAAGAGTCCATGAAAAGTGAAAAGGAAAAAGTCTTCCATGTAATTATTTTGTTTTCAGGTGAGCCAGAGTTTAAGTACATTGGAAATATGCATGGAAATGAAGTAGTTGGAAGAGAATTGCTACTGAACCTCATTGAATACCTTTGTAAGAACTTTGGAACAGATCCTGAAGTAACTGATTTGGTTCGCAGCACTAGAATTCACCTTATGCCATCCATGAATCCTGATGGGTATGAAAAGTCCCAAGAAGGTAAAGAATAACTGATTAGTAGTGCTTAGGGTTTTAGTTATTATATGATGTGATTATTTTTAGGATAGAAGAGACTTTGAACCTCTTGTTTCTTGGAATTTCTTCCTTTCTTATAAGCTCTTTTATATACTTGTAAATTGGCCAGACCATTAAGATCAAGCTTATGTTTACAGCTTTTTTTTCTTTTCTTTTCTCTTTGTATTTTAGTAATGTCTTTCTGTATTATTCAGGGCCCTTTAGAGGAGCAGAACCAACCAATAGGGTACATATTTAATTATAAAAGATTTAAGGCTAGGTGCCAGTGGCTCATGCCTGTAATCCTAGCTGCTCATGAGACTGAGATGTGAGAATTGCTGTTCAAAGCCTCTTCTCTCCATCCAATCAACCACCTAAAAACTGTCAGTGGCACAATGGCTCAAGTGGTAGAGCGCTCACCTTGAGTTAAAGTGCTGAGGGGCCCAGAGTTCAAGCCCCATGACTGACCAGAAAAAAAAAAAGATTTATTAGACTGGCTTACATAATTAGAGACTGTCATGTACATGCTGTAAGAAAACCTATAGTCACTTAGTCCACGAAGCTGGAAGCTTCAGAACAAGGAAGTCCAACAGTGCAGCTCCAGTCCAAGGCTGATGGCCTAGATGTTCCCTAGGGAATCTCTAAGGTAAATCATGTTGAAAGACTGAAGAAACTGGAATCTGGTGTCAATGGGCCATGGCAGAGCAGGAAGAACAGAGCTTGTATTCACTGGCTGGCTTTCTCCTCCTACCTTTTTGGACCACCTTTTTTATCATCTGTGCTTCTAGCTTACTGGGTGGTGCTAACACATTTAGAGTGGATCTTTCTCCTCAGTTGCTATCCCACATGTCAGTCATCCCTAGAAATGTCCTCACAGACACACCAAAAATGTACTTTCTTAATCTCCTAATTTCTCAGTCCCATCAAGTTTAATATCTATGTCTATTATATAGAAGTAGATAGATCTATCTATATAACAGATGCAGATAAATATCTCTATATATTGTTTTAACAAGAATTTATTTTAGTATGACATGGTTAAAGCAGGGAAAATAGGAAAAGGGAGAGAAACATTTTCTGCTCCCCATGTAGGAAATGGAATTTAAAGACTCCAACATAGTATAAAATTTTTCAAAATGGTTTCATTTTAACAGTAATTTTTATTAAATTGTTGCATTGGAAATCTTCTAACTGGAAGTATTTGGAGGCAGTGACTCTGGTTTTGACCCAGTTCTATTGTTCATACATAACCTTAGCCTGCTTAATCACTGACTTCCCATTCCTCTGCCTCCTCTAGCTAGGCAAACCTATCTCTCCTGCGACAATGTAGTAAGATCTGGGAGACCAGGTTTACCCAAGCCACCTATGTTGAACACAAGTAGAGTAAAAATCCATTTTTTCCCAACACATAATTCTATAGGGATGTTTTAAGGTTTCCTTATAAAAGTTTGATGATTTTGATCTATAATAGATAGACAATGGGCAAATTAACAGGGGAAAAAAAGTAACAAATTTACTAATATGCAGAAACATAGCACCCATATACAAAGTACATGACTAAGGAGAAATAGGCAGTTGAAGCTTATATACAGTTAAGCAAAGGGATGGGGTTTGGATTCCTTAGGTGGAGAGGTAGCTGCAGGCTATGGAAGTTTGAGGGGACAAAGTGCACTGTGATAAAGGTTGTCCACACGTGTGTGTGTGTGTGTGTGTGTGTGTGTGTGTGTATGTGTGTGTGTGTGAGAGAGGGGGGGGGAGAAAGAGAGAGAGAAGGGGAGAGAGAGACAGACAGACAGAGGGGAAGAAGAGAGGGAGAGAGAATGTGTTTGCTCATGTGCATGTGCTACTCCTGAGAATTGAATTCAGGTCTGGGCACTGTCCTTGAACTTTTTTTGCTTATGGCTGGTGCTCTACCACTTAAGCCACAGCTCTACTTCCAGGTTTTTGGTGGTTAACTGGAGTCTCACAGACTTTCCTCCCCAGGCTGACTTTGAACTGAGAGCCTCGAGTCTCAGCCTCCTGAGTAGCTAGGATTATAGATTATATGTCAGCCACCTGTACCTGGCAAGATAAAGTCTCTCAGTCATAGGTATCTGTGGTCATCTCTGGACCAGACTTCAGACCCCCAATCTATTCTTTCTATGAAAATAACTTTTCTAGGTTGAAAAGAAGTATCATATAGAAAAACTTCTGCATTTGCTACTTGTTAATATAGAGAAATGTAAATTTCTTTTTATAAAAAGACAGCTTTTCAGGGCTGGGAAGGTGGCTCAGTGGTAGAGCGCTTGCCTTGCATGCCTGAGGCCCTGGGTTCGATTCCTCAGCACCACATAAGCAAAAAGAAAAAAGCCGGAAGTGACGCTGTGACTCAAGTGGTAGAGCGCTAGCCTTGAGCTGAAGAGCTGAGGGACAGCGCCCAGGCCCAGAGTTCAGGCCCCACAACCGGACCCTAAATAAATAAATAAATAAATAAAGATAGCTTTTCAGAGCTATTCCTGTGACTGCAGTTTCTCTCAATAACTAATTTGAAATATGCCCCAAAACTCTATTTGGGGTGTGATATTTCACTCTCTCACAGTTGCTCCTAGGCAATAATACCTGTAAGTAGAACAGGAAAACCACAGTATGAATATGCAGCCGCATGATTGATAATTCACCCTGAGCTAACTACTGGGTGTATAATCTTATCATTATTACCCATTTGATTTGAATTTTTTCTCATAATTGCAGTATGGAATATGCACAGTTAATGTTAAGTTGGACTTTTCTTCTCTATCATTTTATATTTTCAATTGTTTTTCTTATTTTGATTATTTTTTTGCTTTGTCTTACTTTACTTTTTTGTGATCACGCCAATGTAAGCATACCATAATTTCAGTTAGTCTGGTTCTCTTTTTTTCTTTTTTCTTTGTCAGTTGTGGGGCTTGAACGCTGCCTGAGTGCTGTCCCTCAGCTCTTCAGCTCAAGGCAAGCGCTCTACCACTTGAGCTACAGCGCCACTTCTGGTTTTCTGGTGGTTTATTGGAGATAAGAGTTTCACGGATAGCCGGGTGCTGGTGGCTCACGCCTGTAATCCTAGCTACTCAGGAGGCTGAGATCTGAGGATTGCAGTTCAAAGCCAGCCCGGGCAGGAGAGACCATGAGACTCCTATCTCCAATAAACCACCAGAAAAACGGAAGTGGTACTGTAGCTCAAGTGGTAGAGCGCCAGCCTTGAGCTGAAGAGCTGAGGGACAGCGCCCAGGCCCAGAGTTCAAGTCCCACAACTGACAAAAAAAAAGAGTTTCACGGACTTTCTTGCCCGGGCTGGCTTTGAACCGAGATCCTCAGATCTCAGCCTCCTGAGTAACTAGGATTACAGGTGTGAGCCACCGGCGCCCGGCTTAGTCTGGTTCTTTACGATGTCTTACTGTGTACAAGTCCAATAGAGTTCCTCTTTGACCATTACTGCTCACTCAAAGGTGTGAGCATGTCTTTGTGTGTTGATTATTGACAGTTGAGTGAAACTTTAATGTAATTTATATAATTGATATTTTTCTTCTCAAAGTATGACTAGAGGGCAGAAGCAAAATATTCGTAGCTTTAGCCCTCTGTTCTAAAAGTCTGAAAAAGAGGTTTTAAGCACACAATTTAAATAAAATGTGTTATTTTATTTTTTATGCTGGTCCTGAGGCTTGAACTCAGAGCCTGAGGGCTATTCCTGAACTTTCGTGCTCAAGGCTAGTGCTCTCCAACTTGAGCCACAACTCTACTTTCAGTTTTTTTGGTGGTTTAGTGGAGATAAAGAATATCACAGACTTTCCTGCCTGGGCTGGCTCCTAACTGTAATCCTCAGATCTCAGACTTCCAAGTAGCTAGGATTATAGGTGTGAGCCACTGACACAAGGCAATAACCTATACTTTGATCACAACAGGATTGATAATAATGAATTATAATGTGTTTGCACTTGACCATAAGTTAAAATAGCTGAAGTAGTATGTGTTGGATTATAATACAAGTAAAATATAGCTTAAATTGGAATCTTCTATCTTTCAGGAGATTCAGTAAGTGTAATTGGTAGAAACAACAGCAACAACTTTGATTTGAATCGGAATTTCCCAGACCAGTTTGTTCAGATCACAGATCCTACCCAACCAGAAACTATTGCTGTAATGAGCTGGATGAAGGCTTATCCTTTTGTGCTGTCAGCAAACCTGCATGGAGGTATGGTAACTCTATATTCCACTAATGTGTCTTACTAGGAACAATAGAAAATTCTAGTGAAACCTTATCTGTTTACAGTCTTAAGCTTTCAGAAAATGAGTATTCTGTTACTGCTTCTGTGGCAGATAACAATAAAGGTCTTACTGTTTTTTAGGCCAATTCCATGGTTGTTCCCTCCACTCTCTTTTTTTTTTCCTTTCCTGGCTTTTCTTTCTTTATCCTCCCCACCCTTTCTCTTTCTCTAAACCTCCCTTCTTTCTCTTCCCTTTCTCTTTTTTCTTCTCTATGCCCAACTTCTCTCCATTGAAATGGAGTGAATTTTTCTGCTCTTGGCTGCCTTGGAACCTCAATCCTTCCAATCAATATTAGCTTCTCACATAGCTAGGATGGTAGGCACATCATCACTACACCCAGCTGTGGGTTGAGAAGGGAGTCCCAAACTTCCTCTCAGACTGGCCTCACAATCTCAGCCGGGAGGCTGAGAATAACTATAACTAGCCATTAGCACTCAGCTGATACTTTTTGTTTGAATTTTGATCACAGATCCAAGGTGAAACAATGTGTTTCAGACATTTGAGTAGGAGGAGGTGTTACAGCATATTTATTCTTGGGGATTGAATGAGTGTAGCTTTTCATATTTGCTACCTAAGAATTTTTTTGTGTGAATGTTTGCAGTTGTTTCTTATTTCATCGAAATTAAGGTTGGAAATTCCATTCCTGTTGCCTCCCTTCCTATGAAATAGCATGATAAAAAAAGGGCAAAGGTGAATAGCTCAGTAGAGGGCATAATAGACAAACGAAAACAGTGTGACTAACAGGAAAATAAAACATTCCAATCTTTGGCAGGGGAGTGAGAATGTACATCTGAAAGACTGTGCCTGAGAAGCACAAAGGGAGCTGATAACTTCCTTCACGTGTATCTTAGCTCCTGAAATATGACATGATATAGCTCCAACTGAATAGTTTCTTTCTTTCTTTCTTTCTTTTTTGTCAGTTGTGGGGCTTGAACTCTGGGCTTGGGCACTGTCCCTGCGCTCTTCAGCTCAAGAGGAGTGTTATACTGCTTGAGCCACAGCACCACTTCTGGTTTTCTGGTGGTTTATTGGAGATAAGAGTCTCACGGACTTTGCTGCCCAGGCAGGCTTTGAACCGTGATCCTCAGATCTCAGCCCTCTGAGTAGCTAGGATTACAGGCGTGAGCCACTGGCACTGGGCTTCAATAGTTTCTAATAAGATCCTAAAAGAAGGAGGAGGCTGCAATGCTTGGTAAGAAATGTACGCATTATCCTGCCCATGTAATTGTAACCCCTCTGTACAGTAAGTTCACAAATAAAAAAAAAAAAAGATCCTAAAAGAGGGGGTTGGGAAGGTGGCTCAATGGTAGAGAGTTTGCCTTGCATGCATGAAGCCCTGGGTTCGATTCCTCAGCATCACATAAGCAGAAAAAGCTGTAAGCGGTGCTGTGGTTCGAGTGGTATTGTGCTCACCTTGAGCTGAAGAGCTGAGGGACAGCGCCCAGGCCCAGATTTCAGGCCCCATGACCGACAAAAAAGAAAGAACGAAACATTTGACTATTTTGAGTGTTAACAGGCCAGCTGTGCTATCCCTGTCATAATCTCTCTGCTTTAGATTTCCCATCTCCATAGTGAGATGGATAGATTAGTTTAGACCTCTTGTTATTTTTAAATTTCGTGATCCGTAAAATGTCTGAATCTTACTGAAAACATCCAAATCCTCTCAGTTTTTCTCATCTTAACTATTATAAAAGTAAAATGATGCATGTTATACCTGTGTACTTCTGGTTTCAGTTCCGGTAGGTAAATAGATAAATTTCTAAGACCTTTCTAGTTAAGGCAACCTTTAGGTCTTGTATATGTAGCCATTTATTTTCTTACTCACTTTGATTTTTATTGTTAATTTTTTTCTTTTTTGATGGGCTGATCCCATGGCCTTGCATATGCTAGGTAAGTATCTTACCACTGAGCCACACTCCAGCACTTATTTCTCATTTCTGTTCCTGAACAGATTTTGTTTTTTCTTCCCTGGCACTGTTATCAAAAGCTTACTTTATGTCAGTGACCCATCTTGAAACAGATAATGATATATTTTCCTTTTTTGGCTTGTAGGTTCACTGGTAGTTAACTACCCTTTCGATGATGATGAACAAGGAATTGCCACATACAGTAAATCACCAGATGATGCTGTGTTTCAACAAATAGCACTTTCTTATTCTAAGGTATGCTTTTGTTTAAATATCATATGCTGTAAAATGAACTGATGAAAAAATGACATGGAGTCTGGCATCAATGGCTCATACCCATAATCACAACTACTCAAGAAATGAAGATTGGGAGGATTATAATTCCAGGCCAGCCTGGCCAAAAGAGTCCAGGAGATCCTATCTCAACAGGAAAAAGATGGTTGTAGTGGTACATACTCTCATCCCAGCTACAGTAATAAGCTTAAATAGGAGGATTGCAATCCAGCCCAGCCCAGTCAAAAAGTGAGACCATGTCTCAAAAATAACCACAGCAAAAGTAGTAGAGCACCTGCCTAGCAAGCACAAGACCCTGAGGTTAAGGCTCAGTATCAGGGGAAGAGGGGGGAACCTTAAAATAATGTCTTCCAAGTGGTTTTTTGGTTGGGCTTTTCATGACTCTTTCAGTCAGCTTTTGGGGCTTTTCTTTTCCTATTTCCTACTTGACTTTGTGAATATACTACTTGTCTTTCTCCATTTACTTTTAATTTTTTTTCTGTTTATGTGGTACTGAGGAATTGAACCCAAGGCTTCATGCCTGCTAGGCAAACACTCTACCACTGAGCCACATTCCCAGCCCATCCATTTGCCTTTAATAGCACAGTAGCTGGTGTGAGCTTTTTTTTCATTTAGCAAACATTTAAGTCACAAGCTAAGTGAAAAATAAATAGAAGAATCGACAAGCTGCAGTGCTACAACCAATGGGAATATCTACCTTATCACTTGTTTCTTGTAAAATTGACTTACAAGAAGTTTTTATTGAATTGCAAGTATAGCCATACTTTCACAGATTATCTATGGCTGCTTCCTCCTTCAACCTTTGAAAATGAGTTGGTGTAAATTACCATGTTAGCAAACTAAAGTAGAAAACTTTGCAATTATCTCAATAGATTCAAGGAGCAGAATTGAAAAATTGCAACAGAGATTTTAGGGAGCTATAAAGCCTAATTTTTTTACAATCTGGCCCTTTTTCAGGAAAACATTGCTAATGTCTGGTTTAAGGTATTTAATCCTATAGTAGTAGATAGCAAGGAAAAGAAGGCAAAAGTTTTTTGTATTTTCTAAACTTCCTATAATGAATATGGATTCTTTTTCTGATCAGAAACTTAAAATTTGTATGTATGAAAATTTTATTTAAAAAATGTTCTTAGAAAACTTTAAAGTTAGCTAGGCACTGATGGCTCACACTGGTAATCCTAGCTACTCAGGAGGCTGAGATCTTCGGATCATGGTTCAAAGCCAGCCTGGGCAGGAAAGTCCTTGAGACTCTATCTCCAATAAACCACTCACAAAACTGGAAGTAGTGCTGTGACTCAAGTGGTAGAGTTTTAGCCTTTAGCTGAAGAGCCTGGGTTCAACACCAAGGCCCAGAGTTCAATCCCCACGACCACCACCACCAAGAGCAACAAAAAAGAAAACTTTAAAGTTTGGGTTTGGGCAGTAGGTATACTCCAAGTTTTAGACTACTGATTCCATTTGTGACTACTGAATATAGATTAAGAAGGTTAATACTTCAACTCTGTGCTGTCTAATCCATCCTTCATCATTCCACCTTCCCTACTTCTTCATTCTCTGCAAGTGTCCCTTGTGTAATTATTAGGAGCTACAAGTAAAGGAGAATAGCTATTTATTTCACCTTAAAGAAGTTTTACTTTCTACTGGGAACAGTGGCTCATGCCTGTAATTCTGGCTACTCAGGAGACTGAAGGCTGGGGAGATGACTATTAAGAGACCAACCCAGGTAAAAATGTTTGTAAGACCCACTTTTTGTGTGTGTGTTGGTCCTGGGGCTTGAACTCAGGGCCTGGGTGCTGTCCCTGAGCTTTTGTGCTCAAGGCTAGTGCTCTACCACTTGAACCTCAGCTCCACTTTGAGGGTTTTTTTGGTAGCTTAATGGAGATAAGAGTCTCATAGACTTTCTTGCCCAGGTTTGGCTCCAAACTGATTCTCAGATCTCAGCTTCCTGATTAGCTAGGATTACAAGTGTACAGTGCCTAGCTGTTTTATTATTTTTAAATTGTTATTATAAAGGTAATATACAGAGGTGTTACAGTTACATAGATTAGGTAATGAGTACATTTCTTTTTGGACACTGGTACCCCTTTCCTCACTCTCTAAGAGCTTTTCTTTTCTTTTTTTTTTTAAATTTAAATTTTATTTGTGAACATGCTGTACAGAGGAGTTACAATTACATGGGCAGGATAATGCGTACATTTCTTACCAAGCATTGCAGCCTCCT
>NW_012267247.1:5734428-5748782 GCF_000151885.1 Dipodomys ordii
GTTTTCTGGTGGTTTATTGGAGATAGGAGTCTCATGGTCTCTCCTGCCCGGGCTGGCTTTGAACAGCGATCCTCAGATCTCAGCCTCCTGAGTAGCTAGGATTACAGGCATGAGCCACCAGCGCCCGGCTATTTTTTATTTTTTGCCAGTCCTGGGGCTCGAACTCAGGGCATGGCCACTATCCCTGAGCTTCTTTTGCTCAAGGCTAGCACTCTACTACTTGAGCCACAGTGCCATTTCTGGCTTTTTTTGTTTATGTGGCACTGTGGACTTGGACCATTTCATGCATGCTAGGCAAGCACTCTAACACTAAGACATGTGAATTTTATTGGACATGGAAGTACAGATGTTTTACCTAGACTATGAATGGTAGAGAACAAATGCATTGTTTTTCAACCAATTCAGATCCAAGATGAATGTGATGTATTACTAGTAGTAAAAACCAAAACCTTTCAGGATGTGAACTATTTAGAACTTTTTCAGTGATTTCTTTAAAATTTTTGACTTTTAGGTGGTATGCAGGACTGGAACTATTTACAAACAAATTGCTTTGAAGTAACTATTGAACTAGGTTGTGTGAAATACCCATTTGAAAAAGATCTGCCAAACTTCTGGGAACAGAATCGAAGATCTCTAATCCAGTTTATGAAACAGGTACTCAGGAGTGAACTTTGATTTTTTTTCCATGGGCAAGGGTTTTGGGAGGGCTCATTGTTTTCAAATAGTGATGTGAGAATAGAGCCTTTCTAATATTTACTCCTTCTGAATGTTCCAATTAGTTTAGTATATTTATCTGAAAATGTCATGGATACAAGTGAGTTTATTTTTATAAATGTGGAAGGGTTGAAGAAAATGACTAAACAAGGTAGTTAATGATTAGTGAGAACTTTTTACCATCTTCATAAAAGGCCTACATGAATTAGCTGCATATCTAAGCATTTCTCAAGTCAAGGAAGATGGACTATAAATATTTTTTAAATTAATCCTATTTACTTTTTCTAATGTGCTACCAAGGAATCAAACCCAGTGCTCTAATCCAGAATATTCCTTTTTTTCAATGGCATTTCCCTTCAGAAGAGGCCAAGCTTGTTTTCTTGCAGAATATCCTATGTCATGAAATGGTCATAATGTTCTAAACTTTTAACAGTGTTTTTAATATTTCTTATGATAGACAAACCTAGCCTATGAACAATTAGCCTTTAGAAACTGAAATATGTTGTTTAATGAGCATTTTTATTTAGGTCTACTCCACAGTCCTAAACTCCTGTTTCATTAGTTTACATGATTAACAATCTGTTAGTTTAACATGTGAGCTCTGAAAGTAATTAAATGATGATCTTTACCACTAAAATCTGGGTGTTCTGTCCTTCATCCAGGTTCATCAAGGTGTCAAAGGATTTGTCCTTGATGCCACAGATGGCAGGGGTATATTAAATGCCACCATCAGTGTTGCTGAAATTAATCACCCAGTGACTACTTACAAAACTGGAGATTACTGGCGCCTTTTAGTTCCTGGAACTTACAAAATCACAGCATCTGCTCGAGGGTAAGTGATGAATGATTTAAATTGAAGGCTTGGGGATAAAACAAACATAGTTTCATTCTGGAGCATTATTTCTTTAACATCCTAGAGAGGTCAGGTGCTGGTGGCTCACACTTGTAATCCTACCTACTCAAGGGGGTGAGATCTGAGAATCCCTGGGCTCCTTTCACTCAAAGCTAGCACTCTACTACTTGAGCCACAATGCCACTTCCAGCTTTTTCTATGATTAATTAAAGATAAGAGTCTTCTTGCCTGAGCTGTCTTTGAACCACAGATCTCAACATCCTGAGTAGCTATAGTAGTTACAGGCATAAGCCACCCGCGCCAGTCTAGTTCTGGCTTTTTGCCAGTTACTTTCGGATAGGAATTGTATGTCCTCAAATAAACTCTAGCTTCAAACCCTGATCCTTAGATCTCAGCCTCCTAAGTAGCTAGGATTGCAGGCCTGGCCAGCCAACTTATTTCTGAAGTGTTAGTTTTAAGATCAATTGAAGTGAAGCTAAGTATATGAAAACAAAAAAAGTCTCTCAAATATCTAGTGGTCCATAAATGGAGGGTTTAGAATCTCACACACTCATGAGTAATGAGGACAATTCTCTGTTTCATCCATTTTGGCAGTGTATTAGAGAAACTAAAGCAGCAGGGTATTTGAGAACCGAGACAGGAATGGTGCCTATGGAAATGCCCTAAGTTAGCACCTCGCATATTTTCCCACCCACGTACCCTAAGAGCAGACAAGGAATTTATATTCCAGGATACATGGTGTGCAACAAATTTTCATTTGAAGTCATGTTATCAAGCTTTTTTTTATATGTGTATTGCTAGTACTGGGTCCTGAACTCAGAGCCTCTCATTCTCACTTTTCTTTCTCACTCAAGGTTAATGCTCTACTACTTGAGCCACACCTTCATGTCTGGCTTTTTGATGGTTAATTGGAAATATAAGGCTACAATGCTTGATAAGAAATGTACTCATTATCTTGCCCATGTAATTGTAACCCCTCTGTAGAATATTTTCACAATAAAAAATAAATAAAAATTAAAAAAAAGAATCTAATAGATTTGTTTGCCTGAGCTGGATTTGAACTAAGATCTTCAGTTCTCAGCCTCCTGAGTAGGATTACAGGTGTGAGCCACCAGCAAATACTATTAATTTTTAGAGACTCACTCAAATTTTATATATACTAGGGTCTTTTCTTTGTAAATTAATGTTTTAAAGAATTATAATTTACCTAAAAGCTAAACACTTTAGGAAGATATACCCCATTTCTTCCTCTGGTTCATCTATCCCCAGAGTGTCTCTGTTTCTCAGTGTTTGGGTATTGCTGCTGAAGAACTGTGGCCCTGATCTGTCTGCTTTATTCTAGGTATAATCCAGTTACCAAGAATGTGACTGTCAGGGGTGAAGGTGCTATTCAGGTCAACTTTACACTTGTTCGATCATCAACAGATGCAAACAATGAATCAAAGAAAGGAAAGGGGGATAGCACCAACACCGAGGATACCAGTGACCCAACTACTAAAGAATTTGAAGCTTTAATCAAAGACCTTTCAGCTGAGAATGGGTTGGAAGGTCTCATGTTAAGCTCCTCCTCAAATCTGGCTCTTTATCGATATCATTCATACAAAGACTTATCAGAATTTTTGAGAGGACTTGTAATGAACTATCCACAGATTACAAATCTTACCACGTAAGTGTTACCTTCTGCCTGTCTACCTGCCCCTGTCCCTTCCTCCCTTCCTTTCTTATACCTCTACTTCCTTCTCTCTCTCTCTTTTCTTTAAGAAGGTTTATTCAGCACTAACTATATTAAATGTATCATAATTTATTTAGAGGTATGTGGGAGCTGACTGTATAGTGTTTACTTATTTCTTAACAGGTATTTAGAGATCTGAGAATGAATCTTGAGACCTTTGTGAAGAACATTGGAGGAGAATTATTTATTAGATTAGTAATGCATAGCTTGAGCCCTTAGGAAATGTAAAATTACTCTTCCTAATGCTTTCTATAACTTATTTCAAAACTTTTCACTTTTCAACTGGAGAATCATATTCTGACTAAATATTGCTTAGTTGCTTTTATTTGCTGGGGAAAGGTGTGTTGGGGGGAGAGGGCTTATAACCATCTGTTTGCCTATGAGGTATCCTTCCCTTACAATTAGAGAATGGCCTGGTTTCTGTCATTTCCTGTACTTTAGTCTCCACTCACAGTCTCGTACCCAAAGCTTTAGGGACATCTTTGATTGAGGCTTTGGGAAAATACTCCTATTAGTTAACATAAGACTAATGGCTGAGACATTCTTTCACTTTCTGCTGCTTCTCTGCTTTACTTTCCCTGTTTCATTATATCCTCTTTATGTCTTGTTATAATTTCTACACAATTATTTCCATGATTAGTTGAGTCCCTTATTATTTATTGTGTAGAGAGTGTCTTCACTTTTTGCTTTATTTTACAAGTCACATCTGCATATCTCATAAATATGTAGCCTTTTACATTATTACTTTGTCTTTCCTCATTGGTCCTTTTAATTTTACCAGAGATTTTAGCTTCTTAAATTCTGATTTACAATATTCATAGATGCAGAGTAATAATTTACTTTGACAATGCTGATTACCTTCCCTCCTCAACTGATTCTTGAATATTTCTATGTAGGTCAGGTTTTTTTTTGGTTGGTCGTGGGGCTTGAACTCTGGGCCTGGGCGCTGTCCCTCAGCTCTTCAGCTCAAGGCAGGCGCTCTACCACTTGAGCTACAGTGCCACTTCCGGTTTTCTGGTGGTTTATTGGAGATAGGAGTCTCACGGTCTTTCCTGCCCGGGCTGGCTTTGAACCGAGATCCTCAGATCTCAGCCTCCTGAGTAGCTAGGATTACAGGCGTGAGCCACCAGCGCCCGGCTGTAGGTCAGGTTTTAAGATCACATCTGTCTTAATGCTGCTGAGAGCTTATAGACTTTTTTTTTTTTTGCCAGTCCTGGGCCTTGAACTCAAGGCCTGCGCACTGTCCCTGAGCTTCTTTTGCTCAAGTCTAGCACTCTACTACTTGAGCAACAGCTCAAGTGCCTTTTCTGTGTATGTGGTACTGAGGAATTGAACCCAGGGCTTCATGCATGCTAGGCAAGCACTCTACCACTAAGCCACATTCCCAGTCCTGTAGACCTAATTTTTAAAAGAAACCCAAAATTAGACAATATTTTACAGTTTTCTTAGCTTGCTTAATTTTTTTTTAACCTTGTAATCCAAGATGTGCTTTTAGTTAACTATTCTCCCCAAATGTGGTAAATTTGATGGGAGCAAGAGTTTTCTCCAGTAAACCAATAGGCACTAAGCATTGTTGAATAACATAACACAGAAGCAACGATTTTGTTATTCCATTCATCTTCCTCCATAATGCTAGCACATTTGCCCTTTGTGACTCTTGTGACCCTCCTCTAATAGTAAAGAAAGCAGGCCTTAAGTCTCAGGGCTTCTGGGCAAGCAGAACACTTGATCAGTTTTGTTTCATTGAATTGTTTTTACTGTGAAATCACATTTACAGTAACATCTAAGTTATCATATTTACATAGATTAATTTAGATTGAAAGTAAGATATCTATTTAAATGTTTCCATAATCAAAATTTAAGCACATCTATTTGAAAGCCATAGATGGTAGGAGATAGTACACATATTGTGAAGATGGATGGTATGGGAAGGGCTAAGTTTGAAGAAAAGCTAAACTGAATTGTAATCTTTCCTGAATCTGACAATATTTTTCTTCCAATTGATTTGGTCATGGAATACTAATTTTCAAAAGGTTTTCTGACATTTTAATGTTCAAATTCCATAAGTTTAACCTAATGCTTCATCATTTGCTGACTTTTTTGTGTCTGGTTTCTGAAAGTTTGGGACAGAGTGCTGAATATCGTCATATTTGGTCCCTTGAAATCTCCAATAAGCCCAACATATCTGAGCCTGAAGAACCAAAGATTCGTTTTGTTGCTGGTATCCATGGAAATGCTCCTGTTGGCACTGAACTGCTTTTGGCTCTGGCAGAATTTCTCTGCCTGAACTACAAGAAGAACCCAGCTGTTACCCAGGTAAGAGAATAGCCTGTTTTAACATGCTTTAAAAGGAAGAAACTCAGTGATATCCGAGTACCATTTAAAACTTTTAAATTGCAGGGCATTGGTGGCTCATACCTGTAATCCTAGCTACTCAGGAGGCTGAGATCTGCGGATTGAGGTTCAAAGCCAGACAGGGCACGAAAGTCCCTGAGACTCTTATCTCCAATAAACCACCAGAAAACTGGAAGTGGTGCTGTGGCTCAAGTGGTAGAGCACTTACTTTGAGCTGAACAGCTCAGGGACAGCACCCAGGCTCAGAGTTCACACCCACAACTGACCAAAAAAAAAAAAACGAAATCACCAAACTTTTAAATTGCTTATTAGAATTTATACACTTTTAGGCTGGGTGCTGGTGGCTCATGCCTATAGTCCTAGCTACTCAGGAGGCTGAGATCTGAGGATGGCAGTTCAAAGACAGCCTCAGCAAGAAAATCTTATCTCCATGGAACTGTGGCTGAAGTGGTAGGATGTAGTATATCAGAAATTAGTTCTTGCTATAGGTATTAGTGCTATGGTCATCTGGAGAAGAAATTGTGTGTAAGACAAATATTTGTTCTTATTTTTCTTAACATGCTGATTTAGCTCCTCTGTTTCATTGTCCAGATGCACATTGATATTTGCAGATTATACATTTCAACTTTTAATCCAGAAAGTAGTTTCATCATTATTACTGACTTAAGCTAGTGATCAAAAAAAATTTTTATTTTATTTTTTTGTTGGTTGTGAACTCTGGGCCTGGGCGCTGTCCCTCAGCTCTTCAGCTAAAGGCTAGCACTCTATCACTGGAGCCACTTCCGGTTTTCTGAGTGGTTTATTGGAGATACGAGTCCTATGGACTTTCCTGCCCAGGCTAGCTTTGAACCGTGATCTTCAGATCTCAGTCTCCTGGGTGGCTAGGATGACAGGCATGAGCCACTGACACCTGGCAAAAAAATTGTTTCTGTTAATGCCCAAATTGTACATATTTTAGGCTTTGTAGGGCAGTTGTTCTGTAACTGCTCAACTCTGCCATATGGCACAAGAGTAGCATATGTGCCAATAAAACCTTACATAAGAAAAGCAGCAGCTGTTGGATGCCAGTAGCTCACACCTATAATCATAACTACTCTGGAAGCTGAGACCTGAGGTTCAAAGCCAGCCTGGGCAGGAAAATCCATGAGACTTTTATCCTCAATTACCCATCAAAAAGCTGGAAATGAAGCTATGGTTCAGGTGGGAGAGAGCCAGCCTTGAGTAAAGAGGATAAAGGACAGTGCCCAGGACCTGGGTTCAAGACCTGCATATGAGAGAGAGAGAGACAGAGTAAAAGAGAGAGAGACAGAGAGAGACAGAGGGAGCAACAGCAGCAGCAGCAGCAGCAGAATCTGGCCTGCTGGTAGTGGTTCTGTGATAAAAAAAAAAGTCACTGTAAAATTAGTTGTACAGTAGTACTTTGCTTTTGTTTTAAATTTATTAGGAGCAAGAGAGAATTGTACTTTACATTTAATTATTTTTAGCCCTGCCATTTAAATTAACTATTCAAAATGAACAATGGTGGGAGGGTAATAGGGAGACACAGTGGCTGATTCCTTTAATTCTAGCTACTTGGGGAGGCATAGATCAAGATTGGGGTCAGTTCGAGGCCATTGTAGGCAAAAACTTAGGGAGACTCTCCCTATCTCAAGAAATAAGCTAGATATGGTGGCACACGACTGTTATTCCAGCTACATGAGAGATGTAGGTAGGAAATCATATCCAAGACACGTCTGAAAAATAACTAAAGCAAAAAAAAAAGAGGCTGGATATGTGGCTCAAGTGGTACAGTGCTTGTCTAGCAAGTGCAAGTCCATTGAATTTAAATGCTAAAACTTCTCTCCCTGCCCCCAATAATAAAGAATGATAAAGACTTACTATTTGAGGCATGCAAAAATGCTGTTGATTCCATATGGAGCTAATAAACTAATTCATTGATTTCTGTTTCTGTTTTAGTTGGTTGACAGGACTAGGATTGTGATTGTTCCTTCTCTAAATCCAGATGGGCGAGAGCGAGCACAGGAGAAAGACTGTACTTCAAAGACAGGACAAACAAATGCCCGTGGCAAAGACTTGGATACAGACTTCACAAGTAAGGCTAGGTTTTGGATCATTCAAGTGCTTCGGAGATCATTCTTTCTCTGGTTTTACTTTATAGATGAGTTAATGAAGAACTTCTATGTCTAGGTTATGACTAGCTTGTATAGAGATGTGTATTGTTTTTCTCTCTCCACACCCAATTGTGTGTTCTCACACAATATCTATGTATATGCTAATTTGAAGGGGCTTTTTTATTTACTTAAATGTGATTATCATCTATTCATATTATTCTGTAACTTCTTCTTGGTCACTATATCATTGACATCTTTTCACTTCACTACTTACATAGATTTTTTTTTCCCAGTCCTGGGGCTTGAGCTCAGGGCCTGCACACTGTCCCTGAACCTCTTTGTGCTCAAAGCAATAACTCTACACTTGAACCACAGCACCACTTCCAGCTTTTTCTGAGTAGTTTATTGGTAATAAAAGTCTCATAGACTTTCCTGCCTGGGCTGGCTTCAATCCTCAGATCTCAGCCTCCTGAGTAGGTAGGATTATAAGTATGAGCCACCAGCACCTGGCCGACATAAATCTAACATTTTCATTGATGACTATTACTATATGGTAGTAACCTAGTTCAACCATTTGTTTCTATTTTTTTGCTTTTGCCAGTAGTGCTGCAGAAAACACCTTGCTTTCTGAGAATCTTGTTTTGTTTCAAAGATAGGTGATTTATTATCATTAAGTAATTGTAAAAAAATGGTGTTTTGTTTTTGTTATTGTCGTTTTTGCTGGTCCTGGAGCTCAAACTCTGGGTTTAGGCACTGTCCCTGAGCTTCTCTTGCTTAAGGCTAGCTCTCTACCACTTGAGCCACAGCACCATTTCCAGCTTTTTTCTGTAATTGGAGATAAGAGTCTCACAGACTTGCCTGTCCTGGTTGGCTTTGAACTGTAATCCTCAAATCTCAGCCTCCTGAGTAGCGAGGATTACAAGCATGAGCCATGGGTGCCAAGCCTAAGTTGTTTTTTGGGTTTTTTTGGCCAGTTGTGAGGCCTGAACTCTGGGCCTGGGTGCTGTAGCTTGGGGCTACTGCTCTACCACAGCACCACTTCCAGTTTTTTCTGCTTATGTGGTATTGAGGAATTGAACACAGGGCCTCATGCATGCAAGGCAAGCACTCTACCACTGAGCTACCTTCCCAGCCCCTTAAGTTGTTGGTTTTTTTTTTAATACTTTAAGTCAATTTATTAATGGTTAAAATGAAAAGAGAACATGAAAGTACAAATGCATCTAAAACGTAGGGTGAAAGGTGGGCTAGAGAATGGCAAGAGAAGATAGTTAAGGAAGGATGAGTCAATAGCAGCTACTGTTTTTCTGGATTCTGCTGTATTCCAAGTCATATTGCAAGTCAAATAGATGAGTCACTACATTGTATATTTCAATTTTCATAATAATTATCTGGAACATTAAATAAGGAACATAAGCTGAATGAGGTTGAGTAATTTGCAAATAGGATGTACATGATTAATCCATCAGTGAACTTTTTCCCTCCTGATCTCAAGGGTATTGGAATCTTTCTTATCACAATGATCTAAGGGGTCCCTATTTATTTTAGGAGCTACCCACTGTTAGGTTTATAAAAAGAGGTAGCCAAGTAAGAAGAGCACCACACACATGGTATTCGGGTAAGGGGTAGGTTTATTCAGTATATCTGCTGGGACCAGGCCAGGTTGGCATTCCACGTGGCTGGCAAAGAGAGCGTCTGGCCCTGGGTTAGGCCTTATCTAGAGTAGGGGCGGGGAAACATGTGTCCAGGTAAAGGGAAGTGGGACCAGGTAAGAGGAGGTGGGACCAGGTGGGAAAAAGGTGTGGCCACATCAGATCCAGATGTGACCTCAGCGGATGCAGATGTGAACTCTTCCAGGTGTCCCAGTAAGTTGTTTTTTAGTATCCATCTTTTTTTTTTTTGGTAAGAATTTTCTTATACTTGCTTAGTGGCATTGATGTGCGCATATTATCTCAAAGTATATGAAATGCTAAGTAACTTCCCTTATACATGTGTCTCTTGATTCAGACAGTAGTTTATGGAAAAATGAGTAATTACAATTTTTTAATCATATTAACTGTGCTCACATAGATATTCACATATTTCATAGATATCCACACTAAGATTTAGAACTTGGTCATTTATATTTGGCTTCTCTCTTTTTTTAGGTAATGCTTCCCAGCCTGAGACTAAAGCCATCATTGAAAATTTGATTCAGAAACAGGATTTCAGTCTCTCTGTTGCTTTAGATGGTGGTTCTGTGCTGGTTACTTACCCATATGACAAGCCAGTACAGACAGGTATGCAAAATGTCCTTTTCTATATACAGTAGCCATCTTACCTATACCTATTTAACAATAGGTAAAAAAATGACATGAATTAATGTCTCTTCTAAGTGTTTTTAAATAGTGAGCAAATAGCCAACATAAGGCAGTTGTCCATTCTCTATTTCAAAATTTCAAACATTTACTTAGAGAGGTGTGATCTCATGAAAGCTTAGCTTTATTGAGTCTAGTCTTCTTGTCACAACCATTTATTGAGCGACTGTGTAGATCTTGGGAATACAAAAGTGAATGTAACATAGTACGTGCCTTAAGAAAGTCATATAAGCATACAATATTTCCGTCCCCTGTTTTAAATCTTGACTGGCCAGTAGAACCTTCTGGGGAGTTAGTTAACTGTTGAATATCTGGGGAGGGAGAGGGAGGTGGGAAGTCTCAGCATATGGAGATAGTTTGGACTATTTTCAGTGTAGCTTATAAGCTTATTGTTATTAGGTCACAGTTGCCTCCAAGTGAGGTAAGGCATACCAAGAAAAGTTCATTATTTTAACATAGTAGTCTATTATATAAACTACGTTAATATCTTTTAATATAAGGAAGAAGTTTGCCTTCAAAATCTGCTTATCATGTACTAAACAAAACTACATGATTCATTGTAATCGCTACTTGATAAACTTAGGTAGGGTGCAAGATTTATTAGAAGGAGAGAAAGTTAACATGTATTTGTGATGTTGAACTTAGGCAAAGATCTTTTAGATGTCTCCATTGATTTGTGAATTTTTCTTTTTTGTAGTGGAAAACAAAGAGACTCTAAAACATTTGGCATCTCTTTATGCAAATAACCATCCATCTATGCATATGGGTCAGCCTAGCTGCCCAAATAAGTCAGGTGAGTATATTCCCCAACACTGTTATTGTTTCTGTGGTGCTTTGGGGAAGGAAGGCCTTACATTGTTGTCTTGATGATCTTGCCTCTCTTAATGCTTTTATAGATGAGAATATCCCAGGAGGAGTAATGCGTGGAGCAGAATGGCACAGTCATTTGGGCAGCATGAAGGTATGCTTTATAGAACACATTGAGGATGGAATTATGAACAATGGCCACTGAGTAAATGAATAGGTAACATTTTTGATAGCATCAAGACTTTTCTGACACATTTAATCTGCAATGTTTTTAACCAATTTTAGTTGTATAATTTAATGGTCTTAATTATATTTACAATGTTAAACAGCCATCACTGTATTTATTTCCAAAACCTTTGTGTTTTGAAGTAAACTCTTTTCCTTCTCTTCCTATAGTCCCCAAAGTTTATAACCTTCAATGCGCTTTCTGTCTCTATGAATTTGCCTATTCTAAATATTTTTGTACATGTTATCCTTTCATATCTGACTTTTTTACTTAGCACAATGTTTTTAGGTTCATCTACTTTTTTTCCTGACCCCTTCAGTACTGGTGTTTGAACTAAAGGCTTTGTACTTATTAGGCTAGCATTGCACACCTTAAGCCATACCTCCAGACCTTAGAATTCACTCACTCCTTTTTAATAACAAAATAATATTTCATTGTATGTATATATTATTATTTTTATTACTAAATCATATTCCTGTGCTGATATACATTTGGATTGTTTCTCCCTTTCAGCTATTGGAAATTGGAAATAATGCTTCAGTGAACATTGACACATACCTGTTTTAAGGCCTTGTTTTTGCTTCTAGAGAGAGAGAGAGTAGAATCACTGGATCATATTGTACTTCCATGTTTAACATTTTGAAGAACCATAAAACTTTTCTACAATACTTGTACCATTTTACTTTTTTTTATTTTCCTTTTTGCTGGTGCTGGTGCTTGAACTCAGGGCCTGGGCACTGTTCCTGAGCCTCTTTATGCTCAAGGCTAGCACTCTACCACTTGAGCCAGAGTGCTACTCTGGATTTTTCTGAATAGTTTATTGGAGGTAAGAATCTTGTGGAGAGCTGGGAAGGCTCAGTGGTAGAGTGCTTGCCTTGCATGCCTGAGGCCCTGGGTTCAATTCCTCAGCACCACATAAGCAGAAAAAGCTGGAAGAGGTGCTATGGCTCAAGTGGTAGAGCGCTAGCCTTGAGCTGAAGAGCTGAGGGACAGCGCCCAGGTCCAGAGTTCAGGCCCCACCACCAGACCCAAAAAAAAGAATCTTGTGGAGGGGCTGGGAAGGTGGCACAGTGGTAGAGTGCTTGCCTTACATGCATGAAGCCCTGGGTTCGATTCCTTAGCACCACATAAGCAGAAAAAAACGGAAGTGGTACTGTGGCTCAAGTGGTAGAGTGCTAGCCTTGAGCTGAAGAGCTGAGGGACAGCGCCCAGACCCAGAGTTCAGGCCCACAACCAAAAGAAAAAAAAATAGAATCTCATGGACTTTTCTGCCTGGTCTGGCTTCAAACTTCAATCCTCAGATCTCAGCCTCCTCTGAGTGGCGAGGATTACAGGCGTGAGTCACTGGTGCCCAGCTTACTATTTTACATTCCTGTCAGCCTTGTTTAAGGATTCCAGTTTCTCCATATCCTCAACATTGCTTATTATTTTAATTGTATATGTATTTTTAAGATTATAATTACTTAATTTTATTTTACACTAGGTGGGAGACACAAAGCAATCCTCCTTAATAAAGTTGACAATGAGCTTCACTCAGAACATTTTTAATAATGCACATTAAAAAAAACTATTCATCTTACAAATTGTTCTGCAATCCAAACATACAATAGCTTGGAAAACATTTTAGAAAACAAAAGCCAATGTAAAAAGACAGATTAAAACAAGTAGAACAGTACAGGTTTTATATGGCTCAGATTTTACAGTTTTCTTACTGCATCATCAATGTCAATAATCTGTTCCTTCAGCTGGCTCCATTGCTCCAGATTTAAAGAAATACCTTTTCTTCCTGGCTTCATTTCACCTTCTGGATCCATCCAATATTCTCTAATATCAATTAGAACTTTCCCTTTAAAGTCCTGAACACTTACGTATCTCATTTTCCCAATGTGAAGCATGTTGTCATCTCTGCTGCTGCTGCTCTGCTTAGAAGATGCCACAGCTCTCAAAGTCTCACCTGTCTTTTGCTTTTTTATAGGCTTTTCTGTAGTAACTTGCTTTTTCCTCTTTAACTTTTTGTCAACTTCACTGTCAGAATCACTTCCAGAAGAGCTTGAAGAAACAAGTTCCTTTGATTTAGGCATTGCTCTGCTCTGGCACACCAACAGGCTTGAGCTCGCTCGCTCTGGACTCTAATTATATTCTTAATATGTGTGATAATGATAGCTCATTGTGGTTTTGATTTGCATTTTTCTGATGGCTCATATTGGAATATCTTTTCATGTGCTTATTGGCCATTTGTATAACTTCTTTAGAGAAATACCTATTCAGATCCTTTGCCTATTTTTAAGCTTGGTGGTCTGTCTTTTTATTGTTAAGTTACAGTTACTTATGTACTCTGAGATACATGATTTGCAGCTGTTTCTCCCCTTGTGTAGGTTTCTTTTTGCTTTCTCATGCTTCTGTTGGCAAATCTTAGCGTCCACTGTCAAGTCTAAAGTTATAGAGATTTATTTACTACTATTTTCTCCTAAGAGTTTTATAGATTTAACTCTTGAAACACTTTGTTTCTTTGTGTACAGTATACAATACGAGTTCAATTTCATTTGTTTGTTTTAGAGACCCAATTGTTCCTGCAATTGAAAACAAATTCGAAAAGAATATTCTTCCCTCGTTGAATAGTCTTGGAACCTTGTTAAATCATTGATGTATGGAATCCTTAAAAATTCTTTTCCTTTGGTCTACATTTTTTTTTAACTTGGGCACTGTGCCTTAGCTTTTGTTTTTTTTTTTGTTGTTGTTGTTTTTTTGGGGTCCGGTCATGGGCCTGAACTCTGGGCCTGGGCTCTGTCCCTCAGCTCTTCAGCTCAAGGCTCTACCACTTGAGCCACAGCGCCACTTCTTGCTTTTTTCTTTTTGCTTATGTGGTGCTGAGGAATTGAACCCAGGACCTCTGGCATGCAAGGCAAGTGCTCTACCACTGAGCCACCTTCCCAGCCCCTGTGCCTTAGCTTTTGTTGCTCAAAGTTGGTTTTCTATTTGAACCACAGCTCCACTTGTGGCTTTTTTGTGTGGCTAATTGATGATAAGAGTCTTATGAACTTTTCTTCCCAGGCTGGCTTCAGGTCTTCAGGTCTCAGCCTCCTGAATAGCTAAAATTCCAGGTGATGTCTAGCTCTATGCCAGTACTTCTGTTTTAATTACTATAGCTTTATAGTCTTTTTTTTTGGGGGGGTCCGGTCGTGGGGCCTGAACTCTGGGCTTG
>NW_012267247.1:5748832-5776925 GCF_000151885.1 Dipodomys ordii
GGGGCCTGAACTCTGGGCCTGGGCGCTGTCCCTCAGCTCTTCATCTCAAGGCTAGTATTCTACCACTTGAGCCACAGCACCACTTCCGGCTTTTTTCTTTTTTGCTTATGTGGTGCTGAGGAATCGAACCCAGGGCCTCAGGGATGCAAGGCAAGCAATCTACCACTGAGCCACCTTCCCAGCCCTAGCATTTTGTATTCTTTAGAAGACAACAAATCACCTTCTTGGTTTGCTCTGCAGCCCCTGCACCTTTAATGCTCCAAGGCTATAATACAGACTTGTGCTAATTCTTGGACTTTATCCTTCTAGGTCTTTGTGCATCATGATGCAGCTAGCTCTGTGGTAATAGTGTTTGACACAGATAACCGGATATTTGGTTTGCCCCGGGAGCTTGTGGTAACTGTATCAGGTAACGAATATTTCATTTTTAGTATATGAAATTAAAATGTCTTTTTCCCCCTATCCTGGGGCTTGAACTCTGGACTAGGCCCTGTCCCTGAGCTTCTTTTGCTTAAGGCTAGCACTCTACCTCTTGAGCCACAGCACCACTTCCTAAAACCAGTCTTGTCATTTCACTTCTGGGTGTGACTCACCTTCATAATCACAGCTAGTTGCTATTTTTCCTAATGCTTCCTTATCTAAACATAGTTGTCCTGAGCCACTCTTCTCGCTACCTCACCTGTGCAGTCTGTACTAAATTTACCTCTCCAGGGAGGCGTAGCTAACTCAGCACCCCATCAATACCCCCGTCACAATATTATTTATATATTTTTTCGCTTATTTATTCAAATTTAATGTCTCCCACTAAAACATAATCTGAGGGCAACAAGGAGTTGATCTGCACCCCCAGAGCCTAGAGGCATCACAAAACATAGTAGATCGTAATGAAGAGTTGGTATCTGAGGAATAGTTTGCTTTAGATTAAGATCGTACAGGTTCCTTAGAGTTTGATTTGTATTCTGGTTTTCCAGAATCCAGGAAAAAGGAAATGTTTGGTTTCTTCCAGGGTCAATTTGTGCCATGGTTTGAATTAATGAAAGTTTGCAGGGTGAGGAATGCTGTACTTTTGGATTGTGTCTGCTTGGTTGAACCAGATAAAGTGTGAAGAACTTAATGGATTCAGCCATCATTTAAATCTAGCTATGCCACACAATATGTATTTTGAGGTTAATTGCTATTTTGATGATGATGGTGATGATGATGATGATTCTAAAACTTTTGTTTTAGAATTTTTTTGTATAAGTTAAAAGTAAAACAGGGCTTTTTGATGAAATAGAAAATTACTGAAAAGAAAAAGTAGAAGTCACTGATTGATTAAAAAGCAAGTTTTAGAGTTGAAAATATAGCTCAGTGATAGAGCACTTGCCTAGTATGTACAAGGTCCTGGGTTTGTTCCCCAGTGCAAAATAACAACAAAAATCCCAGGTTACAGAAATACAGATACTATAATTTCACTGTGGTAAAATAGGAAATACCCATGCAAAAAGAAAGATCTGGGAAAGTAAGATAAATACCATTTCTGGGTACTAGAAACATTAATTGCCTAAAGATGTGAGCCTTGATTTTCTTTATTTAGTTTAGTTTCATTGTGCTAGTACTATAGCTTGAACCCAGGGCAGTGTGCTCTCACCAAACTTGCTTATTCATGACTGGCACTCTACTCTGCCTCCTGTCTGGCATTTTGATGGTTAATTGGAGGTAGAGTCTTTCAGGTTTTCCTGTGTGGGCTGGCTTAGAACTTTGATCCTCCAGATCTCAGCCTCTTGAGTTGCTAGGATTACAGGTGTGAGGCCACCTGTAATAATAATAGGTTGTTTGGTAGGCAGGGTACTGAAAATTGAACCTAGGATGGCAAATGCTCTACCATGGAGGTACATCCAAAGCTGTAAAAGCACTTGTTTGTATCCTAAAAGCATAATACTCACATAATTGTTGTTGTTGGGCAGGTGCCACCATGTCAGCATTGATCCTAACAGCTTGCATTATCTGGTGCATCTGCTCAATCAAGTCTAACAGACACAAAGATGGCTTCCATCGGCTCAGACAACATCATGATGAGTATGAAGATGAAATTCGCATGATGTCAACTGGTTCCAAGAAGTCCCTCCTCAGCCATGAGTTTCAGGATGAAACAGACACAGAAGAGGAAACATTATATTCTAGCAAACATTGAAAAATACACTTTGCATATCTCCCAGCATAAGTACCAAGCAAAATGACAGTTCCTCTTGGGAGACTCTGCATTAAGAAGAGACTGTCTTGCTTCTTCAAAAAGCTTTGGGAAGTTACCTTGCTAAATTTATATCCTTTGTGAATTTTGCTGGCAGTTTTGAACTTCCCTTCTTTCAAGTACTCTTAACCTTTTTTAAAAAAATCTGATTTCTATTTATGCAGCAGAGATGAGACAACCAATCTGTTTTTTGTTTTACTTTAAGATGAGCTATTTGGAGCTTATATAACAACAGCATAAAGCCAACTAGTGGATGTTGTATTTTGCACATCAGGTATTTTACTAGTGGCTTTGGTTTTTCTTCTTTTGTTTTCCTTTATTTTTAAGGCCAAAAGAATCTAGATATATTAAGGCAGGGACAGCAGTCAGACTCTGACATAAAGCTTTAAATACTCAAGGTTTTTCTCAACCTACTGAGGAGTACTCTTCTCTAGTTATCAAATAGCTGGAGTTTCTCTTATTCAGGTTTAATGGAGGCTGAATGATTTTCAAACATGTATGACATAAGAAAATGAATAAATGGGCTTCCGAATTTGTCTTTCTACCTGTTTCCAGGCTAGATCAGAACAGGTGGGCTAGCAGGATTTCACTACCTCTCTTGTAAGGTTTGGCAAAGTTCTAAATCTCCTCATTTTAAGGGAGATCTCATTGACTGTGGAAGATCTAAACGTCCCCTTGAATGGAGGTGAGAGGGAGATACTAGCAAAAGCTGAAACTCTCATTGCCTATCTTTTAACTTGGTAAAAACCCACAGGTGCTGCTGCTTTTATCTGTGAAGCGCTAGTTGATTCTAGGAATGCCTAATTCTTCAGTAGTTCCTAAATTCAAGCCTTTTTCTATGTTATACACTTATGGTTTTCAGATGACCTAGCCATCTACAAGTTCTGAATTCTACTGAACATATCTGGAAGTGTGGATGAACCTACCTGCACATCTGAACATACAGTATCTATAGTCCGTGCTCCAGCCCCAGCCTTCGCCCTTAAAGCATACCATTAGTGAACTAGTGTCACCAGTGTTGTTCCTGGCAGGCCTCTGCAAGTGATTGGGTTCTTTGACCTACAGTTTCATTTGACACTGTCTTTTTTTCTGAACAGCCAGTTTTGTTAAAAGTTCAGTTGAAAGCCTTTAAATATGGCTTTCCCCACTTAAAAAAATGTAAACTAAGGATTGTGTGTGATATAATACTGTGGTGTGTAAGTATCATCTTCACTGCCCATCAGGTCAAGACCTGAAAGATATGCATTTGACTGTGTCCATCTCATGCTATTCAGTGGAAATGATACTTTTGTTAAGTATGAGTCTTATCAATGATGTAATGGTTTAATACCTTTGAATGTGTTAATGGTCAAGTTGCTGCTGAATTTGTACTAAATCAGGGGATAAAAAAACTAGCTCTTATTCTTTCAAACTGTATTCATATCTATTAATGTATCATTTATCCCAAAGCCTTCATGTGGAGGGGTTTGCTCAATTCACCTAGGTCATTCCACCGGGTTTTTATGAGGAATGAATCCAACGTGGCTTTAGACAATAGAGATCTTTTTAGGAAGCATAATGAGGACATGATGTGTGTCAGCAAATATCTGTGATAAGTTTGGGTGGCTTAAGGTTGAGCCATTCTAGTACTGATCCTGGCATTAGTAACCCCAAATTTCACCACTTTCACTCACATCCCATATACACACAGAGTTTGTGGGATGCTAATAATGAATGAAATATACATAATTTGATTTCTTCTAATAACACTTTGTTTTCTGTAAGTAAAGGGGGTATTGCTTTATTTTTAAGAGGGCAAAGTCAGAAAACCAACAGGAGTCCTACAAGTTGCTGGCCCTGCTTGGGACATTGCACCTAAAAATGAAACCAACCTGCTGGGACAGCCTTGGCTTTATTAGCATTGGCCTTCACTAAAGGATACCTTCATATTTACTTCTGTCTCAAATTAAATGCATCTTTAATATACATTTTAAAAGGCCAGGCCTTTTAAGTATATATAAAACTTTTCATTTTAGAGATGAACATAGTTCTTTTAGTATTTATTCTTGAAATGGAAACCAAATCCTGAGATTAAGTCTTCAAACTTTAATAAATTTCTAAATAATGCATTTAGCAAAGAAACAAGGCCTTTTTGGGGGCTTATCAACATGAATGTACAGGATCTGTGACTACTAAGACTGTGTTTTCAGCCCTGCTCTGTCTTTTATTTGTGAATCTAGTGTAATATTAGAATATATGAACAGCAGAAGGCATTGAAGCCATATGGGCTTGGGGAATGCATTTCTTCAGTATTTCTCCTAGACATGCCATTCCCCTGGAGTCACAGAGGCACATTAAGTATCACAGTATTAAGAAATTGGCTCAAATCTCACTTGTGCCCTTCTTTACTCACAAGGCATGGTTTTGTCCTAGTGATCAGTTTGTAAGCCTTCTTCCTTCCCAGCTCCTTAATCAATAAAAGTAAAGTGATTGAGGAAGTCATGTTCAAAGTGTCTGCCTGTGTAAAATGTACTCATACTTATCATATAGTTAAGTAAAATGAGTCCAAGTTATCAGGAGGAAAAAGCTGTTGGGTTTCCATGTACTTGGCAGAACTCTTCGGTAGTGAGTGAGACCCCATCTAGTTGAGAAATGCATGAAATTCTTACCACAGGGAATTCGCTTTGGGACTTTGTCATAAAAAGGAAACTTTACATTTTTGGCTCAGTGTAATTGAATGGTTAATCTTTGGTGATTTTCATCTGAATAACTGAATTAGTGAATATTGAACTTAAAATGAATTATGAGTTGACAAATTAATAAAAGATAAGTGTGTGTGTCTGAACTTACTGCGTTTCTGAGCTAGCCCCAGGTTACTCAGTTACCATGACCTGACCTCCATTTCCATTTATTCTCAGCATTAAGTAAGCTTATTTTTTGGTTAACATAAATGCACTTGTGCCTGGTTTTATCCTTGCTGTATTAAAAGCTTCCTGTCTATGAATGCTCTAATAGTGCCCTGTATTACAGTTCCCTGGTGAAATTGTTTTAGCAGTAGCAACTCGGCATTTCCCCTGTATTTTACTAAAAACCCCACTTATGTTTGATGTTCCATGATTTTCTATCCAGCAACTATCAGGGCTTTTAGTTAAAGCAGATTTGGGGAGGAGATGATTAGAGTCCTTGATTAGTGTCAACAAACTTGAATTTCTAGTTCATGAAGCAATCTCTCCCAACACCCAATTCTCCTATTTTTGGTGGTAACTCATCAATTCTACTTGATTTTCAGGATATTTTCTGGTTGATTTTGATTAGATGGAATATGTTAGGAAATTTGAAAGTAGGTTATCATTTTAAGGCAATTTGAATTAAATATTATGTAAATGTGTATGCTTATGACTTTTATAAATGGCATAACACAAGTGTGCTAGCAACATCTGTGTGGCCATACTGCAGATTTTCTACAGGCATGACATCATGCTATTTTTAGACATTTTCTTTTCACCTCTCCATTCTTTTCAGAATGAAAAATGTCCCACTCCAGAACTATCTATAGCTACTTACATGACATGCCCAATTCCCACTCATCTGAAGTGCTTCAACTTTTGCTTTAGTTTATGCACTGTGCCTTCAAAATAAAAAATAAATAAATAAAAGGACTTTAAATGAAGTTGAATAGCTTAAAGAAATCAATCTCTGTAATTTATGTGAACTCTAACTGTAATGAGGTCCTTTCTGGTTTTTTTTATATGTAAACAGATCTAATCCTGTATAAAAGTTATTTTATGATGTTTGTCTTTCTTTGTGTTTTGTCTTAATCATTTTTGAAAAGCAATAGACCAGGGAAAGTTATTGTTCTAATTTTAACTTTATATTTCACTTTTCTCCCAGTACTAGTTATACAGGTTGTCACCTATAAGAATGTTTCTGTCTCTGGGTAAGTTCAGAAACCAACCCACAAAACAGGTTTTGTTTCGGAATAAGCTGGGTCATAAAGCTCATCTGCAATGATAAATATTCAATAATTCCACCATGATGCCATAACCAATAGCAACCCAGCATTTAATACTCAGCCATTTCCTGTCTCTCTGTGCCCTCTCTTCAGGATCAAGAAAGGTTGAATGGTTTATTACCCATTTGGGAGCTGCTAGTATGGCTCAAGTAGTAGAATGCCTTTCTAGAAACTTCAAGGTCCTGAATTTAAAATTCAGTTCCAGCAACAACAACAACAATTTGTAATCCTTTTTCTAGTGAAGCCCAGTTAGAATAATGTGCCCTGGCACCTTCAGGCCCAGTGACGATGAGTTCAGTAAACCCCTTGTCATTTATAACAATTGGTAGATATTGCTACTCTAATAAGGACTGGGAAAGCAAAGTTGTATAGGAAACATGGGCTTTGATAACTAGGAACTAACTCAAAGCACACATTTTGAGAAATAGAAATGGAAATAAGCTATACTTCAGTTGTGTTTGTTTCCTCTGAAAAGAAAGCTGCTTGTAAGTAAAGGAGAGAGCTTAGGCTACTTGGAGATTGATTCTTAGCTCTCCCATTTGCTGCTTCTGTGATCTTGTAGTAGACAAGTCTCAGTTTCATACTGTGAGGAATAATCTCTGGTAGGATTGATTATATATGGGAATGAAATGAAGTGACATTAGCACATCTCAGAATTGAGTGTCCATAGTAACTAGCATAATTTTCCTTTGTTCCCTATCTTCTGATCCTTTTGAAAGAAAATTATTTTTGTTAGCTACATGAATAAAGATCTTTCAACAGATGGTCTTTTTTAATTAAGAAGATTAACTAGATATGAGTAGTTACTGGAAGTTTTCTTGCATTTTGTAGTTTAATAGATTGTCTATTTTTTTTCTTTGAAGGGGGTTTGTTTTTATTTTATTTTTTAATTTATTTATTCTTTTGTCAGTCATGGGGTTTGAACTCAGGGCCTGGGTGCTGTCCCTGACCTAATTAAGCCTAGCACTCTACCACTTAGTTTTCTGGTGGCTAATTGAAGATGAGTCTTAGAGACTTTCCTGCCTGTATGACTTCAAACCATGATCCTCAGATCTTAGCCTCCTGAGTAGCTAGAATTACAGCCATGATCCATAAGCACCTGACTTTGGGAGGTTTTATTTGGGGGGGGGGTCCAGTCGAGGGCCTGAACTCGGCCTGGGCGCTGTCCTTCAGCTCTTCAGCTGAAGGCTAGCACTCTACCACTTGGGTCACAGCACAACTTCCAGCTTTTTTTTCTGCTTATGTGGTGCTGAGGAATGGAACCCAGGGCCTCATGCACGCAAGGCAAGCACTCTACCACTGAGCCACCTTCCCAGCCCCTATAGTCATTTTTAAAGTCAGGAAGCATATGTCTTTCAATTTTGTTGCTTTTAAAGATTATTTTGAACCAGATACTGGTGGCTTAAGCCTGTAATCCTAACTACTTAGGAGGCTGAGATCTGAGGATCACAATTCATAGCCAGCCTGGGCAGGAAAATTCATGAGACTCTTACCTTCAGTTAACCACCAGAAAACCACAATTGGTGCTGTGGTAAAGTGCCCATCTTGAACTGAAGAGCTCAGGGTCAGCACTCAGACCTAGAGTTCAAGCCCCACAGCTGACAAAGAAAGAAGAAGGAAGGAAAGAAAGAAAGAAGGAAAGATTGTTTTGATTATTCAGAGCTCTTTACAATTCCATTGAATCTGAAGATTAGCTCCCCTGCCTCCTCCCCCCCTGCAACCCAAACAGACTATTAGAATTTTGTTAGGGGTCGCCTTCAATCCATAGATCACCCCTACAATATTGTCTTCCTGCACATAGACTATGTCTTTCCATTTATTTAGATAGTCGTTAATTTTTCTTTTTTGTCAGTCATAGGGCTTTAACTCTGGGCCTGGGCACCTGCTCTACCACTTGAGCCTCAGTGCCACTTCTGGCTTTTTGGGTGGTTAATAGGAGATAGAGTCTTACACACTTTTTGGCCCGGGCTAGCTTTGAACCATGATCCTTAGATCTCAACTTCCTGAGTAGCTAGGATTATAGGTGTGAGCCACCGGTGCCTGCCCAGCTGCTAATTCCTTTCAGACAGCATTTTTGTTGATTGTCCCTACCTTTCCAATTCAAGTGATTAGCTGATCATTCCATTCGCATGTACAGCCAGAAAACTAACTTCATTTCCATCTCTGTTTTCTCTTCTTTATTTACTAAAAACTTTCCATGTTGGAGGCACTTTGTTATATTAATGACAGTATTGAACTGAATAACTGTTACAGAAATAATTTCATATAGAAGACAGCTACTTATACCATGTCATGAAAAATTAAGAGTCAGGAAAGATTAAACCTAGTCAGCGATGCAACCTTCCCCCTATTGAGGAGATCGCACTGGGAAACAGATGGTAATACAAGTCATTCCAGAAAGAGGAAGCACATGGGCAGAGGTCAATACAGTGTTGTTTAGTCAGACTATGGGACAATGGAGAAAAGGAAAAAAGAGTTTAGGTCCTTGAACGCTATGTTTTAGTAAGAAATGGGAAGCCACTGAAGGTTTTGAGCAAGCACATACACTGACATGATTTGAACAATACTAAGGGAAAAAAATAATCTCTTAATAGTGGCTTAGACTGATTTGGAGAGACTGGTTTTGGAAGAGTCTGGAGAAGAAGTCTGGGAGGATGCTGATGTATATTTATATTTGCTGTAAAAATGAGTTTCAGATTCTTTGTTTACATTACCCAGCTTTTCTTTAAACTATTTTTTGTTGTTGTATAAAGCTTCATTCTCACTTTTGCTTATCCATTTTCCTATATTTGATTTTGAACTTTATGTTCCAGGATTATAGTGTCACCTATGGCCATTGCCCAGAAATCACCATATACACAAGCTGCTGCTACTTTCCTAGTGCAGCTCAACTCCCTTCCCTGTGGGCAGAAAACAAACGCTCTCTTCTTAGCATGTTGGTGGAGGTAAGTATTTTTTCCTAGTACTGGGCTTCAAACCTAGGTCTTGCACAATGCTAGGCTGTATCACAGGAGTATATTCATCAGAAAACTTTGTCAGAACATTATCATCATCTTTTGCCAAAAATTTGTATTATTTATTTTGACCATATATAAGAAAAAGTATTTGTTCATTTTCTCACCAAAATAGACACCAGGCATTCATACACCTGGAGTCTGCTATTGTTTGACCTTGTGAGATATTGCACGTTCCTCAAGCTGAAGATCACCCAGAGTTACTGGAGTCAGTGTACATGGTGGGAAGGAAGTCATTCTAGGCATTCAAGGATTAGGTTCTGGTACTGGGATTTGAACGCAAGGTCTTATGCTTGCTGCCTGTAGGTGGGGGCTCTTTTACCTTTTAGTTTTCCAGGTAGAGTCTCTTGCTTTTTTTCTCAAGGCTCGTTTCAGACCTCAAACTTCCTACATATGTTTCCTGAGCAGGTGGGATTATAGGTGTATGCTACCACCACATCCCTCTTGTTTTATGAGATGGAAGGTGTCTCACTAACTTTTTTTACTGGTTGGCCTCCAACTGTTATCCTCCTGATCTCTGCCTATGGAGAAACTGGAATTATAGTTATGAGCCAACACTCTTGACTTGAAGATCAGGTTCTAATGCTTTACATTTTCACTTTCATACTATTCTTTCTTTTCTCCATCTCTGTGACTATGAAGTATTGGATGAGTCACAAATATGATCAGGATCAGTTGGGAAGAAGGAATAAATGAGACTTTCAGTGTTGATTGGAGTTTGGGTTTTCTTGTTGCTGTTTTTTTTGTTTTGGTTTGGTTTGGTTTTTTTTGATAGCAGGTATGAAACACATACTACACAAGCATTGTACCACTAAACCATATCCCCAGGCTTGGCTTTGCTGGCTGGTCTCCCTTCTTCTCACCTCCCTTTCCTACCCTTCCCCTCCCCTTTCTTCCTTTCCCATTCCCTTTTTCCTCTCCTTTCCTCTCCTCTCCTTCCTTTTTTTCCTTTCTGTCTTTCTTCTTTCAGACAGGGTCTGGACTTGAACTCACAATCTTTCTACCTCAGTCTTCCAAGTAGCTGGCATTACAAATGTGCACCACTATATCTGACAAGATGTGTGTGCATACTATTCATTTTTGATCATACCTCAAGCTATTGTCCTTAGAATACTTGACATTATAAAAAACATAAAATTGTATTTTAAACATTATTTTCAGGTTCACAAGGGAGTTCATGGATTTGTTAAAGATAAGACTGGAAAGCCAATCTCAAAAGCAATCATTGTGCTCAATGAAGGAATAAAAGTCCATACAAAAGAAGGAGGGTACTTCCATGTACTGCTAGCTCCAGGTGTCCATAACATCAATGCCATCGCTGATGGGTACCAGCAACAGCATTCACAGGTGTGAACTCAAATGGAGTGGTAGTTTGTAGATTCTTATTCTCAGTAATATTCCTATCTTACTTAAAAACTCCTGTTAGCAAGCATGAGGGGAATAAAGAAAACTAGCACCTCTTGATTATACTATGCTATTACCTTTGGTTGCCAAATGATATCTTTCTGTCGATTTTTTTTTTTTTTTGTCAGTTGTGGGCCTGAACTCTGGGCCTGGGCACTGTCCCTCAGCTCTTCAGCTCAAGGTTAGCCCTCTACCACTTGAGCTACAGCACCATTTCTGGCTTTTTCTGCTTATGTGGTGCTGAAGAATCGAACCCAGGGTCTCATGCATGCAAGGCAAGCACTCTACCACTGAGCCACCTTCCCAGCCCTTTCTGTCAAATTTTTATAGCATTTTTTCTTCTTTTTTTGGGGGGGGGGGGTTCTGGTCGTGGGGCCTGAACTCTGGGCCTGGGCGCTGTCCCTCAGCTCTTCATCTCAAGGCTAGTATTCTACCACTTGAGCCACAGCACCACTTCCGGCTTTTTTCTTTTTTGCTTATGTGGTGCTGAGGAATCGAACCCAGGGCCTCAGGGATGCAAGGCAAGCAATCTACCACTGAGCCACCTTCCCAGCCCTAGCATTTTGTATTCTTTAGAAGACAACAAATCACCTTCTTGGTTTGCTCTGCAGCCCCTGCACCTTTAATGCTCCAAGGCTATAATACAGACTTGTGCTAATTCTTGGACTTTATCCTTCTAGGTCTTTGTGCATCATGATGCAGCTAGCTCTGTGGTAATAGTGTTTGACACAGATAACCGGATATTTGGTTTGCCCCGGGAGCTTGTGGTAACTGTATCAGGTAACGAATATTTCATTTTTAGTATATGAAATTAAAATGTCTTTTTCCCCCTATCCTGGGGCTTGAACTCTGGACTAGGCCCTGTCCCTGAGCTTCTTTTGCTTAAGGCTAGCACTCTACCTCTTGAGCCACAGCACCACTTCCTAAAACCAGTCTTGTCATTTCACTTCTGGGTGTGACTCACCTTCATAATCACAGCTAGTTGCTATTTTTCCTAATGCTTCCTTATCTAAACATAGTTGTCCTGAGCCACTCTTCTCGCTACCTCACCTGTGCAGTCTGTACTAAATTTACCTCTCCAGGGAGGCGTAGCTAACTCAGCACCCCATCAATACCCCCGTCACAATATTATTTATATATTTTTTCGCTTATTTATTCAAATTTAATGTCTCCCACTAAAACATAATCTGAGGGCAACAAGGAGTTGATCTGCACCCCCAGAGCCTAGAGGCATCACAAAACATAGTAGATCGTAATGAAGAGTTGGTATCTGAGGAATAGTTTGCTTTAGATTAAGATCGTACAGGTTCCTTAGAGTTTGATTTGTATTCTGGTTTTCCAGAATCCAGGAAAAAGGAAATGTTTGGTTTCTTCCAGGGTCAATTTGTGCCATGGTTTGAATTAATGAAAGTTTGCAGGGTGAGGAATGCTGTACTTTTGGATTGTGTCTGCTTGGTTGAACCAGATAAAGTGTGAAGAACTTAATGGATTCAGCCATCATTTAAATCTAGCTATGCCACACAATATGTATTTTGAGGTTAATTGCTATTTTGATGATGATGGTGATGATGATGATGATTCTAAAACTTTTGTTTTAGAATTTTTTTGTATAAGTTAAAAGTAAAACAGGGCTTTTTGATGAAATAGAAAATTACTGAAAAGAAAAAGTAGAAGTCACTGATTGATTAAAAAGCAAGTTTTAGAGTTGAAAATATAGCTCAGTGATAGAGCACTTGCCTAGTATGTACAAGGTCCTGGGTTTGTTCCCCAGTGCAAAATAACAACAAAAATCCCAGGTTACAGAAATACAGATACTATAATTTCACTGTGGTAAAATAGGAAATACCCATGCAAAAAGAAAGATCTGGGAAAGTAAGATAAATACCATTTCTGGGTACTAGAAACATTAATTGCCTAAAGATGTGAGCCTTGATTTTCTTTATTTAGTTTAGTTTCATTGTGCTAGTACTATAGCTTGAACCCAGGGCAGTGTGCTCTCACCAAACTTGCTTATTCATGACTGGCACTCTACTCTGCCTCCTGTCTGGCATTTTGATGGTTAATTGGAGGTAGAGTCTTTCAGGTTTTCCTGTGTGGGCTGGCTTAGAACTTTGATCCTCCAGATCTCAGCCTCTTGAGTTGCTAGGATTACAGGTGTGAGGCCACCTGTAATAATAATAGGTTGTTTGGTAGGCAGGGTACTGAAAATTGAACCTAGGATGGCAAATGCTCTACCATGGAGGTACATCCAAAGCTGTAAAAGCACTTGTTTGTATCCTAAAAGCATAATACTCACATAATTGTTGTTGTTGGGCAGGTGCCACCATGTCAGCATTGATCCTAACAGCTTGCATTATCTGGTGCATCTGCTCAATCAAGTCTAACAGACACAAAGATGGCTTCCATCGGCTCAGACAACATCATGATGAGTATGAAGATGAAATTCGCATGATGTCAACTGGTTCCAAGAAGTCCCTCCTCAGCCATGAGTTTCAGGATGAAACAGACACAGAAGAGGAAACATTATATTCTAGCAAACATTGAAAAATACACTTTGCATATCTCCCAGCATAAGTACCAAGCAAAATGACAGTTCCTCTTGGGAGACTCTGCATTAAGAAGAGACTGTCTTGCTTCTTCAAAAAGCTTTGGGAAGTTACCTTGCTAAATTTATATCCTTTGTGAATTTTGCTGGCAGTTTTGAACTTCCCTTCTTTCAAGTACTCTTAACCTTTTTTAAAAAAATCTGATTTCTATTTATGCAGCAGAGATGAGACAACCAATCTGTTTTTTGTTTTACTTTAAGATGAGCTATTTGGAGCTTATATAACAACAGCATAAAGCCAACTAGTGGATGTTGTATTTTGCACATCAGGTATTTTACTAGTGGCTTTGGTTTTTCTTCTTTTGTTTTCCTTTATTTTTAAGGCCAAAAGAATCTAGATATATTAAGGCAGGGACAGCAGTCAGACTCTGACATAAAGCTTTAAATACTCAAGGTTTTTCTCAACCTACTGAGGAGTACTCTTCTCTAGTTATCAAATAGCTGGAGTTTCTCTTATTCAGGTTTAATGGAGGCTGAATGATTTTCAAACATGTATGACATAAGAAAATGAATAAATGGGCTTCCGAATTTGTCTTTCTACCTGTTTCCAGGCTAGATCAGAACAGGTGGGCTAGCAGGATTTCACTACCTCTCTTGTAAGGTTTGGCAAAGTTCTAAATCTCCTCATTTTAAGGGAGATCTCATTGACTGTGGAAGATCTAAACGTCCCCTTGAATGGAGGTGAGAGGGAGATACTAGCAAAAGCTGAAACTCTCATTGCCTATCTTTTAACTTGGTAAAAACCCACAGGTGCTGCTGCTTTTATCTGTGAAGCGCTAGTTGATTCTAGGAATGCCTAATTCTTCAGTAGTTCCTAAATTCAAGCCTTTTTCTATGTTATACACTTATGGTTTTCAGATGACCTAGCCATCTACAAGTTCTGAATTCTACTGAACATATCTGGAAGTGTGGATGAACCTACCTGCACATCTGAACATACAGTATCTATAGTCCGTGCTCCAGCCCCAGCCTTCGCCCTTAAAGCATACCATTAGTGAACTAGTGTCACCAGTGTTGTTCCTGGCAGGCCTCTGCAAGTGATTGGGTTCTTTGACCTACAGTTTCATTTGACACTGTCTTTTTTTCTGAACAGCCAGTTTTGTTAAAAGTTCAGTTGAAAGCCTTTAAATATGGCTTTCCCCACTTAAAAAAATGTAAACTAAGGATTGTGTGTGATATAATACTGTGGTGTGTAAGTATCATCTTCACTGCCCATCAGGTCAAGACCTGAAAGATATGCATTTGACTGTGTCCATCTCATGCTATTCAGTGGAAATGATACTTTTGTTAAGTATGAGTCTTATCAATGATGTAATGGTTTAATACCTTTGAATGTGTTAATGGTCAAGTTGCTGCTGAATTTGTACTAAATCAGGGGATAAAAAAACTAGCTCTTATTCTTTCAAACTGTATTCATATCTATTAATGTATCATTTATCCCAAAGCCTTCATGTGGAGGGGTTTGCTCAATTCACCTAGGTCATTCCACCGGGTTTTTATGAGGAATGAATCCAACGTGGCTTTAGACAATAGAGATCTTTTTAGGAAGCATAATGAGGACATGATGTGTGTCAGCAAATATCTGTGATAAGTTTGGGTGGCTTAAGGTTGAGCCATTCTAGTACTGATCCTGGCATTAGTAACCCCAAATTTCACCACTTTCACTCACATCCCATATACACACAGAGTTTGTGGGATGCTAATAATGAATGAAATATACATAATTTGATTTCTTCTAATAACACTTTGTTTTCTGTAAGTAAAGGGGGTATTGCTTTATTTTTAAGAGGGCAAAGTCAGAAAACCAACAGGAGTCCTACAAGTTGCTGGCCCTGCTTGGGACATTGCACCTAAAAATGAAACCAACCTGCTGGGACAGCCTTGGCTTTATTAGCATTGGCCTTCACTAAAGGATACCTTCATATTTACTTCTGTCTCAAATTAAATGCATCTTTAATATACATTTTAAAAGGCCAGGCCTTTTAAGTATATATAAAACTTTTCATTTTAGAGATGAACATAGTTCTTTTAGTATTTATTCTTGAAATGGAAACCAAATCCTGAGATTAAGTCTTCAAACTTTAATAAATTTCTAAATAATGCATTTAGCAAAGAAACAAGGCCTTTTTGGGGGCTTATCAACATGAATGTACAGGATCTGTGACTACTAAGACTGTGTTTTCAGCCCTGCTCTGTCTTTTATTTGTGAATCTAGTGTAATATTAGAATATATGAACAGCAGAAGGCATTGAAGCCATATGGGCTTGGGGAATGCATTTCTTCAGTATTTCTCCTAGACATGCCATTCCCCTGGAGTCACAGAGGCACATTAAGTATCACAGTATTAAGAAATTGGCTCAAATCTCACTTGTGCCCTTCTTTACTCACAAGGCATGGTTTTGTCCTAGTGATCAGTTTGTAAGCCTTCTTCCTTCCCAGCTCCTTAATCAATAAAAGTAAAGTGATTGAGGAAGTCATGTTCAAAGTGTCTGCCTGTGTAAAATGTACTCATACTTATCATATAGTTAAGTAAAATGAGTCCAAGTTATCAGGAGGAAAAAGCTGTTGGGTTTCCATGTACTTGGCAGAACTCTTCGGTAGTGAGTGAGACCCCATCTAGTTGAGAAATGCATGAAATTCTTACCACAGGGAATTCGCTTTGGGACTTTGTCATAAAAAGGAAACTTTACATTTTTGGCTCAGTGTAATTGAATGGTTAATCTTTGGTGATTTTCATCTGAATAACTGAATTAGTGAATATTGAACTTAAAATGAATTATGAGTTGACAAATTAATAAAAGATAAGTGTGTGTGTCTGAACTTACTGCGTTTCTGAGCTAGCCCCAGGTTACTCAGTTACCATGACCTGACCTCCATTTCCATTTATTCTCAGCATTAAGTAAGCTTATTTTTTGGTTAACATAAATGCACTTGTGCCTGGTTTTATCCTTGCTGTATTAAAAGCTTCCTGTCTATGAATGCTCTAATAGTGCCCTGTATTACAGTTCCCTGGTGAAATTGTTTTAGCAGTAGCAACTCGGCATTTCCCCTGTATTTTACTAAAAACCCCACTTATGTTTGATGTTCCATGATTTTCTATCCAGCAACTATCAGGGCTTTTAGTTAAAGCAGATTTGGGGAGGAGATGATTAGAGTCCTTGATTAGTGTCAACAAACTTGAATTTCTAGTTCATGAAGCAATCTCTCCCAACACCCAATTCTCCTATTTTTGGTGGTAACTCATCAATTCTACTTGATTTTCAGGATATTTTCTGGTTGATTTTGATTAGATGGAATATGTTAGGAAATTTGAAAGTAGGTTATCATTTTAAGGCAATTTGAATTAAATATTATGTAAATGTGTATGCTTATGACTTTTATAAATGGCATAACACAAGTGTGCTAGCAACATCTGTGTGGCCATACTGCAGATTTTCTACAGGCATGACATCATGCTATTTTTAGACATTTTCTTTTCACCTCTCCATTCTTTTCAGAATGAAAAATGTCCCACTCCAGAACTATCTATAGCTACTTACATGACATGCCCAATTCCCACTCATCTGAAGTGCTTCAACTTTTGCTTTAGTTTATGCACTGTGCCTTCAAAATAAAAAATAAATAAATAAAAGGACTTTAAATGAAGTTGAATAGCTTAAAGAAATCAATCTCTGTAATTTATGTGAACTCTAACTGTAATGAGGTCCTTTCTGGTTTTTTTTATATGTAAACAGATCTAATCCTGTATAAAAGTTATTTTATGATGTTTGTCTTTCTTTGTGTTTTGTCTTAATCATTTTTGAAAAGCAATAGACCAGGGAAAGTTATTGTTCTAATTTTAACTTTATATTTCACTTTTCTCCCAGTACTAGTTATACAGGTTGTCACCTATAAGAATGTTTCTGTCTCTGGGTAAGTTCAGAAACCAACCCACAAAACAGGTTTTGTTTCGGAATAAGCTGGGTCATAAAGCTCATCTGCAATGATAAATATTCAATAATTCCACCATGATGCCATAACCAATAGCAACCCAGCATTTAATACTCAGCCATTTCCTGTCTCTCTGTGCCCTCTCTTCAGGATCAAGAAAGGTTGAATGGTTTATTACCCATTTGGGAGCTGCTAGTATGGCTCAAGTAGTAGAATGCCTTTCTAGAAACTTCAAGGTCCTGAATTTAAAATTCAGTTCCAGCAACAACAACAACAATTTGTAATCCTTTTTCTAGTGAAGCCCAGTTAGAATAATGTGCCCTGGCACCTTCAGGCCCAGTGACGATGAGTTCAGTAAACCCCTTGTCATTTATAACAATTGGTAGATATTGCTACTCTAATAAGGACTGGGAAAGCAAAGTTGTATAGGAAACATGGGCTTTGATAACTAGGAACTAACTCAAAGCACACATTTTGAGAAATAGAAATGGAAATAAGCTATACTTCAGTTGTGTTTGTTTCCTCTGAAAAGAAAGCTGCTTGTAAGTAAAGGAGAGAGCTTAGGCTACTTGGAGATTGATTCTTAGCTCTCCCATTTGCTGCTTCTGTGATCTTGTAGTAGACAAGTCTCAGTTTCATACTGTGAGGAATAATCTCTGGTAGGATTGATTATATATGGGAATGAAATGAAGTGACATTAGCACATCTCAGAATTGAGTGTCCATAGTAACTAGCATAATTTTCCTTTGTTCCCTATCTTCTGATCCTTTTGAAAGAAAATTATTTTTGTTAGCTACATGAATAAAGATCTTTCAACAGATGGTCTTTTTTAATTAAGAAGATTAACTAGATATGAGTAGTTACTGGAAGTTTTCTTGCATTTTGTAGTTTAATAGATTGTCTATTTTTTTTCTTTGAAGGGGGTTTGTTTTTATTTTATTTTTTAATTTATTTATTCTTTTGTCAGTCATGGGGTTTGAACTCAGGGCCTGGGTGCTGTCCCTGACCTAATTAAGCCTAGCACTCTACCACTTAGTTTTCTGGTGGCTAATTGAAGATGAGTCTTAGAGACTTTCCTGCCTGTATGACTTCAAACCATGATCCTCAGATCTTAGCCTCCTGAGTAGCTAGAATTACAGCCATGATCCATAAGCACCTGACTTTGGGAGGTTTTATTTGGGGGGGGGGTCCAGTCGAGGGCCTGAACTCGGCCTGGGCGCTGTCCTTCAGCTCTTCAGCTGAAGGCTAGCACTCTACCACTTGGGTCACAGCACAACTTCCAGCTTTTTTTTCTGCTTATGTGGTGCTGAGGAATTGAACCCAGGACCTCATGCATGCAAGGCAAGCACTCTACCACTGAGCCACCTTCCCAGCCCTGGGAGGTTGTTTTGTTTTTGTTTTTTGACAGTACTGGGGTTTGCAGTCAGGGTTTCAAGCCTGCCAGGTAGGTACTCTACCACATGAGCCATATTTCCATACTGTTTTGCTTTTAGTTATTTTTCAAGAAGAGTCTCAAGTTTTTGCCTAGGACTGGTCTCGGACTGTGATCTCCTCCCTATCTACAACCTCCCATGTAGCTAGGATGAGAAGTATACCCCACCATGCCCAGCTCATTGATTAAAACAGTCTCAACTAACTTTTTGCCTGGGTTGTTCTTGAACTGCAATTCTCTCTGGTATCTGGGGTTAGAAGGGTGATGAGCAATGTCACCCTACCAACATTAAAGTTTTGATTGTACCTAATGTTTCAGAGTTTTTAAATAAAATTAGATTGCATTTAGTCTTCTATGAAGCCTTATTTAACTACTACAAGAAGTCTGAATAGTGATAATGGCTTTATGTCCTAATGTTTAATACTGTTTCCTAAATTTTTTTAAAATACCTGAATCAAGAATCCTTTGGGTTTGTTCATAAATAGTAATCTGCTGATTCTATTCAGTTTGTCAGATACCTTGAAGTTGACAGTTATCAGTAATATAGATATGACAGTCACTGAATACATGGCTCAGTTATAAGTAAGGGCCCCTGTATAAGTCTTCATCTCGTTCAAGAGCCAAGTGACTCCACAGTATGCACTGCAAACCTCAGATAATTACACCATTCTTTCCCAGAACTTCAAAAGCAATGAAATCAGCCAGGTACCAGTAGTTCATGGCTATGATCCTAGCAAACTCAGAGAGCTGAGATCTGAGGATCATGGTTTGATGCCCACCTGGGCATCAAATAAGAGTCCATGAGACTCTTATTTCAATTAATCACCAAAAGGCCAGAAGTAGAGCTGTGGCTAAGGTGGTAGAGCACTATGATTGAGCAGAAACGCTCAGGGATAGTCTGTGCCCTGACCCAGGACCAGCACACATACACACACACACCACATACACACGCATGCACGCACAAGAAAAATCAGAAAATGAAGGCCAATTTCTGTTTCATATTACAATTTCCACCTATGTGAACCAGCAGAATGTTAAAGCAAACATGCTAAATCTTTAGGACATTTGGCTGAGGTTACATGAAATCCTGTTCTGTTATTGTATGACCAAATGTGGACAAGAGGAGCAAGATAACAGATCACCTATATGGAGTAAAAAGGTGTTCAGCATGGTCAACCTGGAAGAAACAAGACATAGGACAAGTGCTGGGAGACTAGACTGAAGGCAGTGAACATGGGGGTATGTTGATGTGAATGCCTCAACTTGAGCAAAAATATTGTATTGATTCAACTGGTACAACTTAAAGAGGCAGTGATAAAGCCTTCTTCAAGATGGAACATACAATGCAGGTTAAATAGAAATTCTTATGACGGGCTGGGAAGGTGGCTCAGTGGTAGAGTGCTTGCCTTGCATGCCAGAGGCCCTGGGTTTGATTCCTCAGCACCACATAAGCAAAAAGAAAAAAGCCGGAAGTGGTGCTGTGGCTCAAGTGGTAGAGCGCTAATCTTGAGCTGAAGAGCTGAGGGACAGCGCCCAGGCCCAGAGTTCAGGCCCCATGACCGGACCCAAAAAAACAAACAAGAAATTATTATGACATTGTTTTCTGTGATCGTTGAGGGGGTAAGCCAAAATGAAGGGGACATAGAAAAGGTTTACATTGTTAGACCTGAGGCTTAGAGTAGAGCTCAATGATACACCATGCAGGAAGCCCTAGGTTCCATCCCCTGCATCACCACCAAAAATTTTGGAATTGCTAACTAATTTCAAATATCAACTTATTCCAACATAAAGAATTACTGTCACATGTATAGCACATGGTTCCAAAAAGAGTTTTTTAAAGACCAAACAAGCTTTTGGTTCAGAATCTGAAAAAGATGTAAGTAACTTAGAAGATTTGATCCTAAAGACTGCACAGAACAGATAAGGAGTGGTTAGTATGGTGATGACTGATTTGCAGGGCTGTTGGATATTTGCTTTGTTTTGGCAGTCCTGGGGCTTGAACTCAGGGCCTGGGTGCTACCTCTGAGTTTTTAGTATTCAAGCTGGCACTCTCCCACTTGAACCATAGTTCCACGTCTGGTCTTCTGGTGGTTAGCTGGAGACAAGTGTCTCCCAGACTTTCCTACCTGGGCTGGCTTTGAACTGTAATCCTCGGATCTCAGCCTCCTGAGTAGCTAGGATTACAGATGTGAGTCACCAGTACCCAGCAGCTGTTGGATTTAAAAATATATTTTAGTGTAATTTTAAATGTACAAAAGTTTCAAAGAGAATACAGAATTTAGTGTGAGGGAGGTGGATGTTGGGCGGGTAGCAAAGGAAGATTACATACTGTTTCTATTCAGTAGGACTTGAACACATCTGGAAAGGAACTCGCATGGAAGCAAAACCAGAGTCTGGTAGCTAGGAATAGCTTGGTTGGTCCAAGCTATGGCTCAAATTATGTTGTATTGCTTCTCCATGGCAAACCCCTAGTGAAGGCAGCTCCATCCTAGAGTTGAAGGAACCTTCACCCTTTTCACCACCAGTGCAAACAAATAGAAAAAAATTCCACCTAGGTTTTAGATGTTGACATGATCAAATAGTATAAAACAAGAAGAAAAAAACAGATAAACTTACCTGAGGAAATCACAGGGAACTATAATAGAACTTTTAGATAGAGAAACTAAAATGGATATTTGTAATGACTAAAAAGATCTGGAGAAATGACTACATACTACAGAGATAAATAGAAAATATATACTGGGTGCATAAAAGTAAATGTTCAGGGGCTGGGAAGGTGGCTCAGTGGTAGAGCGCTTGCCTTGCATGCATGAGGCCCTGGGTTCGATTCCTCAGCACCACATAAGCAAAAAGAAAAAAGCCGGAAGTGGTGCTGTGGCTCAAGTGGTAGAGCGCTCGCCTTGAGCTGAAGAGGTGAGGGACAGCGCTCAGGCCCAGAGTTCAGGCCCCACGACTGGACCCCCCCCCCAAAAAAGTAAATGTTCAATATAAAATCAGAGAATCTCAAAACTTCAAATTAAGATGAGCAGAATCAGCAAGTGCTCTCACGACATTTCCCAGCTCTGCTCCACCACCAGGCTTGGGGGGGTGTGGGGGAGGAGAGAGGCAGAAGGGAGAAGGGAGGACAAAGACAGATGGAAACAGACCACAGGGAAGACAGCAGAGGAGTGGTTGCCAGGGAAAGGATATGATGTTCTAAACACTGCTTTAAAACTACTGCCAGAAAGACAGCCCATCTCATCTGAGTGGTCTGGATGCATACACGTAGTATGGAAAGCACACTGGAGGGAAAGCCTTCAAAGTGAGCGCCATTCAAAGAGGGCAAAGAGGGATTTTAAGAGCTATGTTTGTAACACAACATCTAGTAAAGTGAAGAAAGTGAACGGAGAAAGTGGGCACTGGACTCATGCCTATAACCCAAGCTACTCAGGAGGCTGAGATCTGAGGATCAGGGTGTAAAGCCAGCCCAGACAGGAAAGTCTGTGAGACTCTTTTCTCCAATTAACTACTAGAAAAAAAAAGCTGAAAATGGAGCTGTGGCTGTGGCTCAACATAGAGCGCTAGCTTGAGGAAAAAAGCCCAGTGTCAGTATCCAGGTCCTAAGTTCAAACCTCAGAACAGACAAAAAAAAAAAGTGAACTCAGGACCTGCCCCACTCCCACATGGCCATAGAACTAATTGTATGCTGATTTTGAAAAAGTGATTTAAAAACCCAAGGAGAAACACCCTTTGACAATTAGAAATGAAAGAAAAAGGAAAACAGGACAATTTAGCATACTGCCAGCCAAATGAGAACTGCACAGTTGATGCATTTTTAATGTTTCCATCACCAAAATGAACTGAAAAAACCCACTCAACCTGAACTTTGTTAAACTGGCAAGATATTCAGTCATGAATATAGCAAAGATATTGAATTTTTTAAATAGATACATTATTTGCAGATGATATAACTATGTATTTGGAAACATTTTAAAATAGGAAAAAATAGAACAAGTATGATATTTTAATTCTACTTAATAATTCTAGGTAATTGGCTTGAACCAGCCCATGTTCTCTTCCAGAACACTTAGAGGACTAGGTGCCTCAGGAGGCTGAGATCTGAAGATCATGATTTGAGGCCAGCACAGGCAGACAGCCCTGGATATGAGGGTCCAGGTTTAAAACCAGACAGAGCAAGAAAGTCTATAACACTCTTATCTGCAACTAGCCACCAAAAAGCTGGAAGTGGAGCTGTGGCTCATATGGTTGATCACTATCCTAGAGAAGCTGTAATCTCAGGAATACCAAACTGTGCACAGGAAAGAGTCCAAAAGAAAGCCTTCTTCTCACTAGAACAGGACTCTGGAAAGTTCAGTCTGGTAAGGCACCTGCAGACAGGACTCAAAAATCCAACAAATCTACCTTTTCTAAATGAATAATAATAGCATAAATTTTGAGAGAGACTCAAGGAACATTCATGATAGGATAAATAGGACACATATGAGTCCCTGACAAGACAGACACATATGCTTCTCATCACAAGTATCTGACTCAGAGAACAATCAGTTCCAGGCAGGTTGGAGTGTACATGCTGTGAAAGTGTTAACACACTGAGGCAAAACTACAGTGATTCATTGATGATGAAGTGACATGTGATGATTCCTCCAGACATGGGCCTTGATTCTGATGATTTGATATTATTGGTGGTGGTGGTGGTGGTGATGATGTTGTTGACTTCTTTGTTAATAGATTGCTAACTCCAGTCTAATACATTGGTCCATGGCCAACCAAAATCCTAACAAAAACAATGGAAATTACAGTACATAGAAAAAGATCTCAATAGCTGGGCACCCATGGCTCATGCCTGAGGAGGCTGAAATCTGAGAATTGCAGTTCAAAGCCAGCTGGGGCAGGAAAGTCCATGAGGTTCTTATCTCCAATAAACCACCAGAAAACCAGAAATGGTGCTGTGGCTCAAGTGGTAGAATGTTCCTCTTGAGCTGAAGAGCTCTGGGACGGTGCCCAGGCCCTGAGTGCAAGCCCAACGACTGAAAAAAGAAAAAGAAAAAGATCTCAGAAGTTGATGATATGAATATTGGATATGTTCCAAATCTAAAATACAGGATTAGAACAGCAACAATGCAAAATAATTGTGTGACTGAAAACACACAGTAGATTGTGTGTGTGTGTGTGTGTGTGTGTGTGTGTGTGTGTGTGCATGTGTGTGTGTGTGTGCCGGTCCTATGGTTTGAATTCTAGGTCTGGACACTGTACAAGGCATCTTAATTAGTCACCCCTTCCATTATTCTCCCCCTCACCTATACAATCCCCACTTGTTTCTTCAAGGCTCCATTTTCACATGTGTACACTGAGTATTATGACTATATTTGCCCCCCAATCATCTTCCCATTTGTTCATCTTCCACTTAGCCCCTGGATAGTTATTAAAACTTAAAGTGGTTTAACATCCTACTAATTGTGGCCACAAAGAAAAGAAAATTTGATGCAGTGTTGATCTTGCCAAAAGAAAGGCACAAGTGATTTTTGTCATCGTTGAAGTCAAAAGGTAAACCAGTGTGCCTTGTTTGTGGTAATGCATTAGCAGTGGTGACAAAGAGCCAATCTAGAGCATCATTACTGTTCAAAACATGCTGTGGAAGCCAGAAAATACTCCACCCCCTCCATCCCCAAGTGCTTAAAAAAAAAAAAAGTCAACACCAGATTCTATGTAAAAGATGAATCAGCATTCTTGGATCAAGAAAAAACTAATAGAAAATTTCACCTGGAAAAGAGAGAGGACTGAGATTCAATTATAGATGGCAGAAAAGCTGCAGGTGAAGAAGGTGCTATAGAAAGCAGGTGATGACGAACAGGTAGAAGTAGGACGAGGGAAAGGGCCTGTGACTGACGATGAGGGAAAACAAGGACATTTGAAGTTGATTCTCAGTGGCAAAGAAAGCACTTGATGGAGAAAAAGGATCATCGGAGACCAGGGAGATAATAAAAATATCTGGGACACAAAGAGCACCTATAGACCGGGAGAGAGATAGATTTGAAGTTTCCAATCTTGCCAACTTAAAAAAGCTGTAAAAACCAAAATCTGACCGCTAGGTGGCGGTGTCTTTGGAGGCTGTCGTATCCCATCGGCCCTGGCGCTCAGGGAGAAAGCAGGCCCGGAGGTGACGCTCTAGGCCGCGTCGCCTCTGTTCTCCTGTTCCGCCTGACGTTGAGCTACAAAGATGGCGGCAGGAACCAGCAACTACTGGGAAGGTGAGGGCGAGGCCTCCGGGTGGGTCCCGCGCGGGTCCGAGGGGCCGAGTGGGGCTGGGTCTTGCGGGGAGGCGGTAGAGGAAAGAGCTAGGTCTCTGGAGTTGCCCTCAAGCGGGGTGGGAACCCCGAGGCCTGGGGACTTGAGTCGGGGGGGGGCCCGGCCTGACTGGATGGGGTGAACGGGCCCGGGGTGGGGGCTCTGCGGAGGGGCCGCGGCCCACCGGGAGAGGACGGGGGGCCGGAGTCCGCAGGGAAACGAGCGCACGGACCGAGAAACGGATGAGCCGTCCGTGACCACGAACTCCGGCCGGGAAGGTCCGGAGCCCCAGCGCTGAGGTCATGCCCAAGAAGAGAGTGGCAAAGAGGAGGAACTCACCAGTCCGGGCCAGACGGGAATCTGTGTCTCTGGACTGGGTCTCCTTTGGAAGCTTCAGACCGAGAATTTGGGTGTTTTTAAACAGAAAAAAATAACTTTACCTTCTCCCCCCGGGGTCTAGGAGACCGTTTTTAAAAAAGAGAAAAGTTGTATACACGTTAGCTATAACTCTTCCACCAGAAATCCTGCCTTACTGAACTCTTGCAAATAGGGTCCAATCAAGTGCAATCATATAAAACTCAGGCCTGGACCATGACAAACCATGATAAAGAGCAGGCTCGCCTTCTTTCTCTGTACTTGACATAAAAAGTACTCTCCAGATCCCTTTGCTCTTTTGACCTGTTTCCACCTGTCACCCACTTAAAGCCTTAGAAATGGACTGTTTTAAGTTCATCCATACTCATCTGTCATGTTTTCTAAATACTTCTACGTGATGTTGAGAAGTGTGGTTGTGGTTTAAAGCACGCATCAGAATCCTTATTTGAAGTGTATCAGTTAGGATGCACTTTTAAATTATGTAGAAGTGGCTACTGATAACTTTAATACTAGTTAGTATGCTATGGTTTTTTGAAACACCATCCTCTAGTAAATATAGCAGCTCACCATGGGCACCCTACCCTGTGCCAGGTGCTTTAAGTATGTGATTGATTACTGATGTTTAAAAGAATCCTGAAAGGAGAGACTTAAAAAAAAAAAAGAGGTTCTTTGGGATTTGATCTCTGGACAAATAAGTTCTGCTATGTTATTCTGCTTCCTACTTCTGATTGCAAAATATTGTAATCTTTACCCTGAGACATTCTTATCATATTCGTTCCTGTGTTTCAGCCCTTATCTTTTACCTCCATGACTAAGAGTACTCAGATAGGTAGGTAGGTAGGTAGGTAGATAGATAGATAGATAGATAGATAGATAGATAGATAGATAGATAGATAGATAGATAGATAGGGCTTTCTAGATATGACTCGTCTTAGGCCTTACCACCCTGAACGCGCCCCATCTCATCTAGATAGGACTCCTCTCATTCATCCCCTTAGATGCCAAAGTACTGCACCAGCCTTTCTGCTTGCTCACTTCTACTTTGAAAACTTGCTTGTTTCTGCATTTCTCCTACACTTGTATCTAACCTTCTTAGTAAGACATTGCTTCACCTCCATTTCTTTTCAACAATTTTTTTGTTAGTTTTTTTTTGCCAGTCTTGGAGCTTGAACTTAGGGCCTGGGCACTGTCCCCAAAGCTTCTTTTGCTCAAGGCTAGCTCTCTACCACTAGAGTCACAGCCTCACTTCTGGCTTTTTCTGTTTATGGTGTACTGAGGAATCGAATCCAGGTCTTCATGAATGCTAGGCAAGCACTCTACCACTAAGCCACATTCCTAGCTGTTCAACGAATTTATAAAAAAAGGCAGCTTTAAACTGATTGTTTACGCCTGTAATCCTAGCTGCTAGTCTGTGACCTAGAGGATCATTCAAAACCAGCCCAGGCAGAAAAATCTGCAAAATCACATCTCCAATTAACCAGCAAAAAGCTAAGCTAGAGATGTGGCTCAAGTGATAGAACAAGGCCCTAAATTCAAACTCACCTACACATACCCATTTTAAATTTTGGGTAATTTAATTTTTCTTTATGGCTAATTACTAAGGTATTTTACTATTATGAAAAGAATTCTATAAGTAAGCTTAACAAAGTTTTGGAGCATACAGACTGCAAAATTTTTGTCAGAAACAGTGATGGTTTTTTATAAAGTTATTGGGTAAATTGCTGTGAAACTGGCCATAAACCATACTCGTTTTCTTTGTGATCTATATTTGTATCTTGCTTTTCTCTGAATTACAGAATTTTAGTTATTGATGAACATTTGTTTAGCTGTTTGGGGATGGAAGCTGAAAGTTTTCTACTTTCCAACTGCTTCTGCATTTCTTGCCCCATTTAAAGTTTAAATAAGTGACTGCTTTTTTTTCTTGGGTCTTTGGCTTTCCTCTTTTAATACTTTATAAGAGAGAACTAGATCAAAGATCAAAATATGTTCATTTTCATGTTGCTTTCTTCAGAATAATCTTTTGTTTTTCATGTCAATTGATGGACTTTGTGTCTAATTACTTTATAATTTTGTTAAAGATCTTAGGAAACAGGCCCGACAGCTGGAAAATGAGCTTGACCTGAAACTGGTTTCCTTCAGTAAACTGTGTACAAGTTACAGTCACAGCAGTGCCCGAGATGGAAGACGCGACAGGTATAGGTACTACCAGATTCTGTCTCTTATGCCTTACACTATATGTTTTTAAAGCATTAAAAAAATAAACTAAAATATCTAACTCTGCAAATTGGTCTGTTGGTGAATTTTTGGTGTTTTATTTTCTTTGCCAATGATCGTTTTATTTTTTAATGACTTAATGAAATTTCTCATAATTCTTAAAGTATTTATTTGTGGTCCTTAGGCAAAGACTGATGGTCTCAGGAGAAAGCTGCTAGAGCTTCAAAGTGGGTTTATATCTCAAAGAGTTTCTAGCTTAGTGTAAGGAAATGTGGCTGATTTGTCCGTTTAGTGTTTGTTCATTTTTTGTCGATCATGAGGCTTAAACTGGGGGCCTGGGTGCACTTTGAGCCACAGCATCACTTCTAGTTTTCTGGTGGCTAATTAGAGCTAAAAGTCTCACAGTCATTCCTGCCCCAGCTGGCTTCAAACTGCAGTCCTCAGATCTCAGCCTTCTGAGTAGCTAGGATTACAGGTGTGAGCTGCCAGCATCTGGCTCCCACTTAAGTTTTTTTTTTTTTTTTTGGTCCGGTTGTGGGGCCTGAACTCTGGGCCTGGGCACTGTCCCTCAGCTCTTCAGCTCAAGGCTAGCACTCTACCATTTGAGCCATGG
>NW_012267247.1:5777095-5795341 GCF_000151885.1 Dipodomys ordii
TAGCGCTCTACCACTTGAGCCACAGCGCCACTTCCGGCTTTTTTCTTTTTGCTTATGTGGTGCTGAGGAATCGAACCCAGGGCCTCAGGCATGCAAGGCACATACTCTACCACTGAGCCATCTTCCCAGCCCCAAGTTGTTTTTTTTTTAAGAAATATTTTCTTTTTTTTTTGCTTAAATTGCTTTTTATTACCTCGTGAGAGGTGTGGCTTAAAAAATATGGAATGCTTCACAAATTTGCATGTCATCCTTGCACAGGGGCCATGCTAATCTTCTCTGTATCGTTCCAATATGTGCTGCCGAAGCAAGCACAAGAAATATTTTCTTAATTGATAAATGGATGAAGTAACTAGCCAAATGCAAAGTATACATACTGCTTTTCTGGTATTTATTCTTTTAGAAGGAATTTAATGTATGTCCTCACTGTTAATCATTGCTGCTATTTTTATGCTTGGTACTTAGGAAATATATGTATATAGTATATTGCTATAGAGAATCTATGGGAAGTATATATATATATATATATATATATTTTTTTTTTTGGTTGGTCGTGGGGCTTGAACTCTGGGCTTAGGTGCTGTCCCTGCACTTCTCAACTCAAGGTGAGTACTCTACTGCTTGAGCCACAGTGCCACTTCCGGTTTTCTAGTGGTTTATTGGAGATAAGAGTCTCATAGACTTTCCTGCCCAGGCTGGCTTTGAACCGAGATCCTCAGATCTCAGCCTCTTGAGTAGCTAGGATTACAGGCGTGAGCCACCGGCGTCCAGCCTGGAAAGTTTATTCTTTTTAGTCCCCTGCTTGCTTTCATCCACTTGTTTAAAAGAAGTTCAAGGAAGCCAGGTACTGGTACTGGTGGCTCATGCCTGTAATCCTAACTACTCTGGAGGCTAAGATCTGAGTATCACAATTCAAAGCCTGACCAGATAGGACTGTCCCAGAGATTCTTATTCCCAATTAACTACCAGAAAAAGTGAGAAGTAAGCTATGGATCAAGTGGTAGAGCACTAGCCTTGAGTAAAAAGTCCCAGAGACAGCACCCAGATCCTGAGTTCAAGCTCCAGGCATGGCACACAAAAAAGGAAAAGGTCAAGAAGATGTTTAAGACACTTGAAAGAAGAATAATGGACCCCCATGTACCTGTTTCCCATTTTAAGAAATAATCATTGCAGATTCAGTTGAATCCTCTGATGGTATCTCACTTTCTCCTGTCTATGCCATATGTGTTTATGGTGTGTCTTCAACTACACATATATATGGCATAGAAACACTATATATTTTTATTATATTTGTTCTAGGCAATTCACAGTATCCTACAGAAGTTATTTTACAGCTTTCTTTTTTGTTTAATGTTATTGAGATTCAGTTATGAATACACTTAACTGGAATATTCATTTGCTATGTAGATTATTACACTGTACAGCTGTTTAGGATTTAGTCATTCAATGGGGACAGGTTTCTAACTTGCTTATTTCTACTAATTTAATAGCTGACACAGTGTTTACCATATTTCACATACTGTACTGAAAGCTTTATAAATGTTACTAGAAACATTTTTACATGAAAATTTCTTTCTTCTTTTTTTTTTTTGTCAGTTGTGAGGCTTGAACTCTGGGCCCAGGTGCTGTCCCTCAGTTCTTCTCAGTTCTTCTCAGTTCTTCAGCTCAAAGCTAGCTAGTTCTGTACCACTCGAGCCACAGTTAGCTTTTTCTGTTAATGTACTGAGCAATCAAACCCAGGGCCTCATGCATGCAAGGCAAACACCCTATCACTGAGCCACCTTCCCAGCCCCTACACAAAAATTTCTATATTTCCTAGCAATGAAATTATTGACAAAGTTGTTAGTTGTTAATCCTTTCTTATTTTTATACTTTGTCAAAGATAAGTGCTGAGTGAGATGTTTTTTCAGCTAACAATAGCAATACAAACCCAGAAACTGAGCTTGAACATCTTTATTTGTAGAGCTACATCTTTATTTGTAGAGCTCATGCTAAAGCCTGCCATATTATTAACCTTCCAACAAAATACTCCTTTCAACACTATAGCCAAAGTTTTTTTTCTTTTTAATAAGGGTAGTGTGCTACAAAGATAGCAGGGAAAATAAATTATTAGCACATCACAAGTATTTCATTGCAGTGCACTGTATTAGGTTAAACTTCATTGAGCAGTAAGCAAGTTAAGAGCATGAAGAGTGTTCTTTTTTGTGAGTAAACTTATTTTGTGATTTGAAAACTTTTGTTCTGAATTTAGGTCTTCTACCTGATTATCCTAGCAAGTACGCAGTTTTAAACCATGTTCACAGCTGATACCAGGGGCCCATGACTGTAATCCTAGCTACTTAGAGGCTTTGATTCAGAGGATCATAGTTTGAAGCCAACAAGACTCCCACCTCCAAAGTAGCCTGAAAAAAAATCCTAGCTGAACATGTGATTCAAGTGGTAAAGCTCCAAACAAGCAAGGAAGCTAAGCAAACACAAGACCCTGAGTTCAAACTTTGAGTGACAACAAAAAAAATAACAAAACAAAACTCAAGCAAACAAAAATGTTTGTGAAGAGATACATACTGTTATGTGATACTTTTTTATTTTCTCTCTGTTCTGCAGGAGTTTAATACCTCTTTTAATGGAGAGACTATTGAAAACATTCCCTAAGAAATTTTACAAATTGGGACTGACTATAGGATTACTTTAACTTAACTGTTACTTTAAATAAAAAAACAAAAAAGGTTATAAGGAGCAAGATCCAAGGTACAGGACTTAAGCTGTAGCTTTATGGCAGAGCAGTTACTTAATACTTAAGGTCCTGGGTTTGATCTCAGCACTGAAAAAGAGAGAAAGGCAGGCAGAGGCAAAAGAGAAAGAAAAGATCCAATGTTCAATGTACATTTTAAAGTGTCTTGTTTAATGCTATGTTATAAGTATATCACAATGAGTAAATTCAGCAGTGACTAGAAATTTTCATCTGGGAATCAGCCCTTTCCAAATCCTACTGTTCTAGAGAATGAATTTTGACCAGTTCCCTGGACTCACTGTTCTAAGAGAGGTGAATGTGGACTAACCAGTATGGAAATTGCTTCAATATTTATTTACTCAAAAGATATTTACAGACATCCAGGTGGTAGGTGTATATTTATTAATAAGACAAACAATTTCCTTGCTGCAGCTTAGATTCTGCTATCCCATGTGTGTGTTTTCTTGTTTCTAATCTGGTAGGAAAGGACCTATATTATTATACAGAGCAGTTTTGCATGGGCACATTTTCGGAGCTAATTCTAGGACTTTGGCTTGACTGTGATATATAACCACTAGAAGCTGGAATTATACTGACAGTCATACCTACTTGGAAGGCTAAGATCAGGAGACTCATGGTTCAAGGCCATCCGAGGCAAAAAGTTTGTCCTAAATCCCCATCTCAACCAATAAAAGGCTGGATACAGTGGTAGATATCTGTCACCTCACCTGCTTAGGAAGCATAAATAGGATTAGAGTCCAGGCCAGCCTGACATATACATGAAATACTATTCAAAGAGTAACTAGAGCAAATTGGATTCTGCGGGGTGACTTAACTGGCAAATGGCAGGGCCCTGAATTCAGACCCCAGTGCTACCTAAAAAGCAAAACAAAACAAATATTGATAGTCATATTTCAGAAAAGATAAAATTGGAATGTTTGGAGAAGCAAACCTTTCTTTAGACCTTGTTTTTAAAAACTCAAAATAGCCAGGTACTGGTGGTTCATGCCAATATCCTATCTACTAGGGAGGCTGAGATTGAGAGGATAGAAGTACTACCTGCCTGTCATCCACTGTGTTGAAAAGCTTAAAATAGGCAGATCAAGGTCCAGGTAAATGCCTGGACAAGAATCAAGACTAACATATATGAAAAGGGCCAGAAGTGTGGCCCAATGGTAGAGTGCTTGTCTATAAAGTGTGAGGCTCTGAGTTCAAACCACATATCGGTCAAAACAATAAAAATCATTACTAAAGTCTGGTGTAGTGTTTTATGTCTATAATCCCAACCCTTAGGATGTTGACACAGGAAGATTGAGAGTTCCGGGCCAGCTTGGGCTATACAACAAGACCTGTCTCAAAAATAAATAAATAAATCGTTAGCTACTTTGGCTATTTTGCTGCTGGTTATTGCTGGGAAACATACAAGTACGGTAGCTGAGGTACTTTTTGATGTTGAACTGATAATTATATTTGTTTTACCAAAGGACAAATAAAGCTTTCAATAAGATTGGAGAATATGATCATTGTATGGGCATTTGTCTCTGTCCAAATAACTGATCTGTATTAAGATGCTCAGATGATAATAATTACTTGGGGTGAGGGATAGCATTTTTTTTCAGGAAAGGCTACAAAAACTTGAAGGAGATGGGGTTTTAGAATTTGAGTATCTAAAATGTTCCATCAAAAAAGTTAAATTTTTGACTAATTGATCTGATGTTTTAAAAAAAACCATGTTTTTGCCAAACAAGATGAGGTGATTGCATATCATGAATGGAATTAATAGAAGGTTTTAACATGCTGAAGGTGGCTGGCTATATTTATCATGATTGCTAACTAGTTCATGCTAGAACATTTCAATTTTATTTCTTCTTGGTAAGGGTTGTGAAAAGAAAGAAGAATTTCAGGAATCATAATTTTGGAGGGTAAAACCTTGAAAAATACTGGGTACTGGTGGCATATGCCTATAATCCTAGAATGCTGAGATCCAAGAATTGGAGTTCAAAGCCAGCCTGGGCAGGAAAGTTCATGAGACATTGCCAATTAACCAGCAATTAGCAGGAAGTGGAGCTATGGCTTTTGTGGTAGAATGCTGGCCTTAAGCCAAAAGGTTTAGAGACAGGGCCCAGGCCCTGAGTTTAAACCCTAGGACTAGTAACACACACACAGACACACACACACACCCCGAAAGATTATCACAGGGGTTCCATAGGTACACACACACACACACACACACACACACACACCCTGAAAGATTATCACAGGCTCCGTAACATAACTATAAAACATTTATATGCCCTGAGTTCAAACCCCAGGGCTAGTACCACACACATACCCTGAAGGATTATCACAGGCTTCATAACGTAACTATAAAACATTTTTATGCCTTCTTTTGTAAGGAGTTTATAGTTTACTGTTTGGGTACTTTTTTTTTGCGGGGGGGAGGTCTGGTCATGGGGCCTGAACTCTGGGCCTGGGCGCTGTCCCTCAGCTCTTCAGCTCAAGGCTAGCACTCTACCACTTGAGCCATAGTGTCACTTCCGGCTTTTTTTTTCTTTTTGCTTATGTGGTGCTGAGGGATTGAACCCAGGGCCTCAGGCATGCAAGGCAAGCGCTCTACCACTGAGCCACCTTCCCAGCCCCTGGGTACATTTTTTTTTTCTTTTTTCTTTTTCTTTTTTGTTGGTGATGGGGCTTGAACTCTGGACTTGGGCGCTGTCCCTATGCTCTTCAGCTCAAGGCGAGTGCTCTACCGCTTGAGTCACAGTGCCACTTCTGGTTTTCTAGTGGTTTATTGGATATAAGAGTCTCACAGACTTTCCTGCCTGGGCTGGCTTTGAATCCTAGCTACTCAGGAGGCTGAGATCTGAGGATTACAGGCGAGAGCCAACGGCTCCCAGCTCCACTTCCAGTTTTCTAGTGGTTTATTGTAGATAAGAGTCTCATGAGAAGTGGCACTGTGGCTCAAGCTGTAGAGTGCTCGCCTTGAGCTGAAGAGCCGAGGGATAGCGTCCAAGCCCCACGACCGACCAAAAAAAAAAAAAAAGTCTCACAGATTTTCCTGCCCGGGCTGGCTTTGAACTGTGATCCTTAGATTTCAGCCTCCTGAGTAGCCAGGATTACAGGCATGAGCCATTGGCACCCAGATTTTTTTTAGTACATTTTTAATGGAGTTCATCATAACATTTCCATACATGTACATTATGTACTCTGATCTTTGTTCCCAAATACCCTCTTATCTCCCTATCCCACTGATCCCCTTCCTCTTGCCAAATAGTCTCCATTCTACTTTCAGGTCTATTTGTTGTGGTACTGGAGTTTGAACTTAAGGATTTGAGCTTAGTAGGCAGGTACTCTACTACTTGAGCCATACCTCCCACCATTTTTGATTCATTAAAAAAATTTTTTTATTGTGAAAATGTTGTACAGAGAGGTTATAATTACATGGACAAGGTAACAAATACATTTCTTATCAAGCATTGTTACCTCCTCCTTTGATTCCCCTTCCCATCCCTTCCCATCCTCACCCCCGATTATTTTTTTGAGTAAGATCTCATGTCCAGTCTGATGTGGGCCAAAATCCTGCTATTTATGCTTCCTAGGTAGCTGGGATGACAGACACAGACCACTGCTCCCAGCTTTTTATTGGTTGAGATTGAGGCAGACCTCAAACCATGATATTTCTGATCTCAGTCTCCCAAGTAGCTAGGATTACAGACATTAGTCACTATACCTGGATTTTTTTAGAAATCTAAATTCCACATGTGAGAGAAAAGATGTAACATGTTTTTGAGTCTAGTTTATTTTGCTTAACATGATGATATCTAATTCTGTCATTTTTCCTGCAGATGACATAATTTTGTTCCTTATGACTGAGCCAAACTCCATTGTTTAGTTTCCTTTTACGTAATTTGTTCTTCAAATTTAGGGTCTAATTAGACACTTATGTTACTATCACCTGGGAAACCACAAACAAGCATTTGGAATGTCTTTATATTCAGTTATTTTGTTGGTTGGATGTGCTTTGTTTTTTTGTTTTATTGGTTTTGTTTTTTTGTTTTGTTTTGTGGGGGGGTGTTTTTTTTCTTTTTTTCCAGTCCTGGGGCTTGAACTCAGGGCCTGGGCACCGTCCTTGAGCTTCTTTTGCTCAAGGCTCACACTCTACCATTTGAGCAACCGTGCCACTTCCAGCTTTTTCTGTTTATGTGGTACTAAGGAATTGAACCCAGGGCTTCATGCATACTAGGCAAGCATTTTACCACTAAGCCACATTCCCAGCGCTTGTTTTTTTGTTTTGAAGCAGAGTCTCACTGTAAGACTTAGGCTAGCCTAGAACTCACCCTGTAATCAAGCTGGTCTTAAACTCACAATCCTCCTGTTTCATATGCCAGAGTGTTGAGATTACAGGTGTGTACCATGTCTAACACATTCAGTTGTATTTTATACTGTATTTAATAGCATAAAATATATTCTCTTTATAAGAAAAGTTTTATAAAAATCAGTTTCCAAAGAGTTAGAGGAAGTATTTACTCCATCTCTTTGTTTTAAGAGTGTTTTAAACAACTTGAGTAATGAATTTTCTTTAATTTCTCTTTAGTTCTGATACAACACCCCTTTTAAATGGATCAAGCCAAGACAGAATGTTTGAGACAATGGCAATAGAGATTGAACAGCTTTTGGCAAGGGTAAGTGCTTTCTGTATAATGGCCACTCTGCTAGTATCTGAATACTAGATGTAACTGCATTATATTAATGCAGATACGTTTATTGAAATCATCCATTCAAGTTGTGCTTCTTCCAAAGCTACTGGAGCTTTTTTTGACAGCCATCTCCATGTTATATGGCTATTATTTTATCCTGTATGGATTATTTAGGGGAAGTGCTGAATTTTGGGTTTTGTTTTGGTTTGTGTTTATTGTCTTGTTGTCTGCCAAGAGGACATATGGGCAAATAGTTTACTTTTAGCTATTTATAGTGCTTTCTAAAATATTTTCCCTTCCTAGCTTACAGGGGTAAATGATAAAATGGCAGAATATACCAATAGTGCCGGCGTCCCCTCCTTGAATGCAGCACTGATGCATACATTACAACGACATAGAGACATACTACAGGTAAAAACCAAAAGGATATGTTGAAAATAATCTATACAACTTGTGTGTGGGGACAGGAGGGAAAACCTGGGGGAGAGCAAGGGAAGGAGTGACATTGTCCAAAACAGAATATACTCATTACCTGATTTATATAACTGTAACCCCTCTGTATATCACCTTTATAATAACAGGTTTTTTTAAGACAAAAGAAAAAAGAAAAAAACCCAAAAGGAACCAATCAACAAAATGGTTTTTTAAAGCTCCAGTACCAACACATACTCATTAAGTAAATGTATACAAATAAAAAATACTTTATTTACCTAATGCAGAAGTTTGAATATCAGATTAAAAGCTACCATTATTGTTAGTGGTAAAGCACAAAAAACATTCCCATTAAAGGAAAATGCAACACAACCGAAGGATGCCTTTTGTCACCACAGATGTATCCCATGATTGTTTTGGTAGTTTGGGGTGGTCCAATTAAGCTAAGAGGAGGAGGAGGAGAGAGAAGAGAGAAAAGAGAAATTGGGAAGGAAGAGACAAAATTCCTATAATGAAGCAAGATAAGATGATATGTCTGGTATACTTAAGAAAATTAAAACCAGGCACTGGTGGCTCATGCCTGTAATCCTAGCTACACAATAAACTGAGATCTGAAGATCACAATTCAGAGCCAACCCAGGCAGGAAAGTCCATGAGACTCTTATCACCAATTAATCACAGAAAAGCTGGAAGTGGTGCTATGGTTCAAGTGGTAGAGTACTAACCTTGAGTGAAAAGGAGCTCAGGGACAGTGCCCAAGCCCAGAATTTGAGCTCCAGGACTGGCCAAAAAAATAAATAAATAACTAAATTCCATGAAGTGATAGTTTACTAAATAAATTATCAAAGCAAATATTTTTCCTACATACAAAAAATAACCTATTAGTATAATAGAAGGGGAAGGGAGTGTAGCTCAGTTACAGAATGCACAAAGCCTTGTGTTCAACCTTTAATGCCAAAAAAAGAAAGAAAACTACTAGAAAGAAACTAAAATCTTTCTGTATAAATTTAATAAGAAATGTGTGGAAATTGTAAATGTGAAATTCTACAGAAGGACATAGAAGATTTAAGTATAGAAAGGAATTATTCTGCTTTTGGATAGGGAGGTTTCTTTCAAAATCAACTTACACACTGAATATCATACATTGAAAATAGTTTTTTTTTTTTAATCTTAGAATTTTTTTCTCAATAGTTCTAGGTCTTATAACAGGGTACTAGAAAATAGGGATGGTAGTTTAAAATTTGCTGTATGATGACAAACCACAACTAGTTCAATGAAATGAACATAAATAATTAACTTCTATTGAGACTGGATGTTGATTTATTTCAGGATTACACACATGAGTTCCATAAAACCAAAGCAAATTTTATGGCAATACGGGAAAGGGAAAATCTCATGGGATCAGTACGAAAAGATATTGAGTAAGTTACTTTTTATGTTATTTGTAGAACTTTTTTAAAATTTAGAGTATGTCTATGGTTAATAAATTGATTAGTAAAGCCAAGATTTAGATTCTAGGGTTTCTAATTTCCATTTTACTGCCAGTCCTGTGTTGACCCTAGTGTCACCATGAGTCCCTGCGAATCATTACCTTCCTGGTTAATTCAGAGTCCAGCTCAGATAATTCTTTCATGTATTTTCTCATCTCTTACCCTAAGAATTTATTGCCAATAACTGACCTCTCTCTGTTTCCTTCCTGATTACCACCTAACTTTTACTCCTTACTCCAACAGTCACACATTCAGGCAGATATTAATGCAGCCTTGAAATACTGTCACTTTCCTGGTACATCCTTGTGCTTTGTGCTGTGGTGCTGCCTCTCACCAGTCTTTCAGTTCTAACAGCAGCACTTTGTCTCTCTATAGTATTTGTGCAGTTAATAAATTTCATTTTTTTGGTGCCGGTCCTGGGGCTTGAACTCAAGGCCTGGGCACTGTCCTTGAGCTTTGTTCAAGGCTGGAACTCTACCAATTAAGCCACAGCTCTATTTCCAGCTTTTTAGTAATTTGAGATGAGTCTCACAGTCTTCCCTGGCTTTGAATCTCAATCCTCAGATCTCAGCCTCCTGGGTAGCTAGGATTACAGGCATGATCTACCTACCGGTACCTGGCCAGTTAATGAATTTTTAAAAAATCATTCTTTTCCTTATTAGTAGGAATAAGAAGAACAAAAGTATTCACAGTAGTAATGAAAGACTTTTAAGTTTTTAAGAAGTTTTTGGCAGTACAGGGGTTTGAATCCAGGGCTTCACACTTATAGGCTCTAGCACTTGAGCCATGACTGCAATCCTTTTATTTTTATTTTTTTTTCCTCTTTTTTGGTCAGTTTTAAAGTGTTGGAGATTAATATTGAAATCTCCCAGTTGGGCAGGGAGGGAAAGAGGGAAGCACTCCTGCTCCATGAGATGTGTGCTTACAGCCTCAAAGTGTGCTTTTACCTGGAGCAAATGAAGGTACAGACAAGGGAGAAAGAAGACGTTTTGTTGCAAGAATTTGGGGTTATTTTGATGAAAACAGCAAAACATTCGTATTTGTAATAGCAGTTTTAGAAATTTTAAAATATGTACTTATTCAAAAGTATGAAGACATAGAGTTTGTCTCTTGATGTCACTAGGGTAGTTTCTTAATTTGATTTTACAGTTTCTTCTGAAAGTGTTCTTAATTTTTCTTTATCTGTTCTAGGTCTTATAAAAGTGGGTCTGGAATAAACAACAGGAGAACGGAATTGTTTTTGAAAGAACATGACCACCTCCGAAAGTAGGTATTTTTGAATGTCTGTGCACTGTCTGTTTTCTCATGCTAGTTCTCCTAACGACTACTCCAGAGAAGTGGAATTGCAGTGGTTCCAAACATAATTAGGAAAGATAGGATGCTTTTGAGTGTTTTTTTTTCTTTTATTGTTTTCCCCTTCCCATCCCTTCGTATCCTCCCCCCCGACCCCCACCAAAGTTGTAAAGTTCGTTTTTTGACATAACGACTTGTACATCTCATTGTTGCAATGGGTCCTCCTATATCCCTGTTTTAACTATTTGTTTTTTCCCTTCCCTTCCACATATACCAACATCATATATAGTGAAAGCAGAAAGCAGGGGTTGTACCATGGGGGAGGGACATACAAGGCAACAAAGATATAATCTTATAAATACGTTAGAAACAATCGCATGAAAGATCTCTCTCTCTCTCTCTTTTTTTTCTTTTTTTTGTCAGTCGTGGGGCTTGAGCTGTCCCTGAACAATTCAGCTCGAGGCTCATGCTCTACCACTTGAGCCATCATGCCACTTCTAGTTTTCTGGTGTTTTTTTTTTTTTAATTGTGATTAAGTGATTACATAATTTCCCAAATTTCACAGTATTGTGGAATAATGATGCTCATTTAAAGTCACAAGCTCATTCTAACTTTCCTGGAGCAAATTGTCTATTGCAGTCTATAACATATAATGGTGTACACATATACACCATACATGTGATCAGCAGCATGGGGTTATTTAGTAGTAGTTCGACCAGATGAGTGGAAGTTCTTTGTATCTTAAGTCCTGTTAATTTTGTTGTATCACCTAACATTTTGGATTTAACATCCACTTATCAGGGAGACCATGTACCATTTGTCTCTTTGCTCTTGGCTTACCTCGCTCAACATGATTTCTTCTAGCTCCATCCATTTCCCTGCAAATGCCATTATTTTGTCATTTCTAATGGCTGCATAATATTCCATTGTGTATAGATACCACAATTTTTGGATCCATTCATCTGTGGTGGGGCATCTGGGTTGTTTCCATATCCTAGCTATTGTGAACAGTGCTGCAATAAACATGGAGGTGCACGTGTCCTTGTATATTGGTTCCTGTTGTTCAGGGTAGATGCCTAGAAGTGGTATGACTGGGTCATAAGGGAGGTCAATCTTTAGCTTTCTAAGGACCCTCCAGACTGCTTTCCAAAGTGGTTGTATAAGTGTACATTCCCACCAGCAGTGTAATAGGGTTCCTCTTTCTCCACATCCCCTCCAGCATTTGTCGTTGGCTGATTTGTGGATGTGGGACATTCTGACTGGGGTAAGGTGGTATCTCAGGGTTGTCTTTATTTGCATTTCCTTCACCACCAGGGATGGTGAACATTTCCTCATGTGTTTCTTTGCCTTTTTTTTTTTTTTTTGGTTGGCCGGTGGGGCTTGAACTCTGGGCCTGGGCGCTGTCCCTCAGCTCTTCAGCTCAAGGTGAGCGCTCTACCACTTGAGCTACAGCGCCACTTCCGGTTTTCTGGTGGTTTATTGGAGATAGGAGTCTCACGGTCTCTCCTGCCCGGGCTGGCTTTGAACCTCAATCCTCAGATCTCAGCCTCCTGAGTAGCTAAGACTACAGGCGTGAGCCACCAGCGCCCGGCTTCCTTGCCATTTTTATTTCTTCATCTGAGAAGTCCCTCTTTAGTTCCCTTGCCCATTTAGTAATTGGTTTGTTAGGTTTGGGAGGGATTAGTTTCTTGAGTTCCCTGTATATACTGGATGTTAACCCCTTGTCTGATATACTGGTGGTAAATATTTTTTCCCAATTAGTTGGTTGTCTTTCTAGCTTGGTTGCAATAGATTTAGCTGTGCAGAAGCTTTTTATTTTAAGGTAGTCCCATTTGTCGAGTCTTTCTCCAATTTGTTGTGACCCTGGGATTCTGTTCAGGAAGTTCCTTCCTGTGCTATTAGTTCAAGTGTCTCTCCTATTCTGTCCTGCAGTAGTTTCAGAGATTCAGGTTTAATGTTAAGGTGCTTTTGAGTATTTTACTTTACAGGTATTGAAAGAGGAGGATCTGACACATCCATCCCAGGGGACCATGCAGAGGCAGGCAGGCACAGGAGAAAGATTATTATAAGGTTTACTAGAGGAGACATATTTCCCCCAAGAGGGAGCACATGGCCTCCATCCCCATCCAGGTAGCAGGAGGGTCTGAGAGATAGGAAGTGAGGTAGATGGGAGTTTAGGTGGGTCTGGGCAGAGAGAGGGAGGGGCTCGCTATATGGTTGGAACTCCAGGAATGGGAGGATTTCCCTCCCCCCCCCCCCCATCTGAGAAGAGCTGAGGACCACATTCCCCACTCTGTTGTTTAATAAGAATAGGAGGTATCAGGCCAAGGGGAATGGACAGAGTTTGTTTCTTCTGGAGCTACTTCCTGCTGTCAAGGGGTGAAATAGTCAGGGGTCTCTGCTTTGTTGGTTGGCCTGGTACCATCCATGAAGCATCCGTTTGACAGTTTGGTTGTTAAAGGTCCTCCTTTTTCCATGGCAATAGTTATCTAAAATGTAAGACACAATTAATAAAAGGCAAAAATTGTTGTTAGTACCTCAAGAGAGGATGATATGGAGGGATTGATTTCCAGAAGGGGCTATCAAAGACCTGAAATTGCCTTTTCTGTCTCAAATTGGAGACATAGCATGATACCTGACTCCCGGCATCTTGGAGGATGGGGAATAAGACTTTCCTGCTTTAGGATCACAGTAACCTGGAGCTGGGGTCTTTAGGGTCCGGGTCTGCGCTGGGCAAGGCAGGGCAGTGTAAGTGATGTCTCTGCTTGCCTGAAGGAACAGGATGGCCTTGAGTTGTTTCCAAATGGTCCTGGGCAGGGGATGTTACCCTGTTGAAAGAGACTTTTGGAAAAATCAGGCAAAAGCTGACAAGGTGACAAGGTCAGTTAACATGAATGACATAGAAGAACACACATTGGCCATGAGCCAGAAATGTTTTATTTGGAGTATAAAGCCCAGTTGTAGCCCATTACAGGGAATATGAAATAACTGGACTCAGGGCAAGAAGGCAGAAAGGGGGTGTCTAAGGTCTTTTGAGTAACTGGGTAGGGGTAGCATAAAGGACTGTTTGGAAGTACCAGTCAGAAGCTACTATAAATACATATAGCAGGTAGCAAAGGCAAGACTGCTAACTATTTGCCCAGTTAGAAGATAGACAGGTATGGACATTAGGTGGGCAAGCAACTATTTCTCTTGATCTCCCAGCTCTGATTAATTTTGAAAAGGCGAGCATAAAGTGACTCCATTTCGGATGTCATCTCCTCTTACTCCTCTCCATGGTTTTCCATTGTCAGGACTGACTTTGTCCCGGTGGGTGTCTCAGCATCCATTGCTGGGATAGGTTGTCCTAGTTGGCATTTACGGTTTGGACTCAAGGCCTGCCTGGGCACTGTCCCTGAGCACTTCTGCTTGCGGCTAGTGTTTTACCACTTAAGAGTCACAATGCCACTTTCAGCCTTTGGCTGGGTACTTAGAGGTGAGAGTCTCAGGCCATGCCTCCAGCGTGGCTCCTTGCTGATTAGCTGGGAGATGGAGTTTTAGAGGGATTTTTTGTGCCCGGGATGGCTTTGAACTGTGGCAAAAGGAGACTTTGTTATAAAAACCCTTTTATCTCTAGTTAAAGCAACAAGAAGATCAATGAGATAGAGGTTACCTACAACTTATTAACAGTTGACTAACAATTACTTGTCTGGGTTTTTTCAAATAAAACCCAGTAGATGTTATTAACCTGGGACTGATTGGCACTCTAAATACTGCCCACTGCCTCTGGGCGCCTGTTTAAAGTGGCTTATATACAATATTTAACAAATGTACAGGCCTTCCTTGGGCTACAGCAGCACAGCCTGTTTAACACCTTGGTTTATAAAAGCATTTTTTGGCTGGCGGAGGAACTTGATTTTTAGTGGCCCCAACAATGCCTACCTGTGTAGGCCTTTAGACAGATCTCAAGAGGGACGTAATCTCAACTCTACAAGCTTTTTAACAGATAAAGTTAACCAGCTCAAAAGTTACTGCCGATTAGGACTTTGAGCAGATTACAGGGGTTACATTTCTTTAGTAAGACTATCACTCTCAATGCTTTTGTGTATACTATACTAGTAATAACAATAGTAATTATACTGTTAATTTATGTTTGAGTGTTCTATTACTAACATACTAAGAAGCTTTATAAAGGGTAAGTAGGCTGTGTATCAAATCTAAAAAAGAACTTTTTCTGCCATTTCTGAAGAAAATACCTAAGCACTTACGTATGTATTTTAAAAAAAGTCACTGTTTCTTTGTTTTGTTTTGACTGCTTCTGGAAATTAAACTGAGCATCCTTATGCATGTTAGACAAATACTCTGCCACTGAGCTATAACCACAGCATACTACTTTGTTTTATCTTCTTGCTTTTATTTTTGTATAACTTAAGGATCAGAAAATTACTTATTTCTGAACTTAGCCTATGAGTATTTGATTTAACTTGTACCCATGATAGTGTTAGGAATAATGTTGATATTTACTACTGCATTTCATGAACTAGTTATGTCATATGAGCTTAAGGTACTGTCAGTTCACTTGTTTTTAAAGGTCTCCACTTTAAATATCAGCTGTTAAAATCAGAACATAAAAAAAGCCAAGTGAGATAGTGTATTTCTGTAGTCCCAGCTCTGAGAAGGATTGCTTTAACCCACAAGTTTAAGACCAGCCTGGGTAATATTGAAACCCTGTCTACATACACACATGTACAAACAGAAGAGAGAAGAGGGAGGGAAGAGAAAAGAAAGGGAGATCTTTTGTGTGTGTATGTGAGTGGTGCTGGGAATTGAATACAAGATTTTATGCATGTTAGATAAGTGCTCTCCTACAAAGCTATACCATCAGCCAATGAAGGTCTTTTTTTGTTTGTTTGTTTGGTCATGTGGCTTGAACTCTGGGCTTGGGCGCTGTCCCTGCGCTCTTCAGCTCAAGGCTAGCGTTGTACTACTTGAGCCTCAGTGCCGCTTCCAGTTTTCTGCTGGTTTATTGGAGATAAGAGTCTCACGGACTTTGCTGCCCAATCTGGCTTTGAACTATGTTTCTCAGATCTCAGCCTCCTGAGTAGCTAGAGTAGCTACAGTCATGAGCCACCAGCGCCTGGCTCAATGAAGGTCTTTTTAGGAACCTGTGTACTGGCAATGTTGGAACTAATTATTCTTTCTTTATTTGCCCAATGTTACTGATTGGCACAAGGGGGCAGTCTTCCCTAGTTTTTAGTCATTTTCAGCTTTGGTAGTTGTTTTTGTATCTGATCAAGAACACTTAAAAAAAAAGCATTACATCCATAACTATATTAATACAGGTACAGAGTAGTTTAAGGGATATAATATTCAAAAAGTACAAATAAATATTAGATTGTATTATGTTTGTATTATTTATTGCCAGGTGGCCAGATATGGCAATACATGTCCGTAATCCTTATAGTTGAGAAGCTGAGGCAGCAGGATCACAAGTTTGAAGCTACTTTGAATTATATAGTAATACAGTAAAACCATTTCTCAAAGAAAAGAAAGACTAATGAAGCAGTTAGAAATGTAGTAGTTTTAGAAAGAATAATTTGAAGTTGAAAATAGTATACCAGAATGATCCTTTATGTCTAATATCCTTTATGTCATTACTTTAAAACGCATTATGCATTATATTTTATTAAAAGAATTTGCAGGAAGTTTTATATTTATTAATTATTAAAAGAAAGCATAGAATTTCATATTCGTTTTATAGGAAAAAAACTAGAACCAGGCACTGATGGCTCATGCCTGTAATCCTAGCTATTCAGGAGGCTGAGATCTGAGGATTTCAGTTCAAAACTAGCCTGGGTGGCAAAGTCTGTGAGACTTGTGTTTCCAGTTAACCACTACAAAGCCAGAAATGGAGCTGTGGCTCAAAGGGGTAAAGTGCTAGCCTTAAGCAAAAGAGCTCGGGGACAGCGTCCATGCCCTGAGTTAAAGCCCCACTACTACCCAAAGGAAGGAAGGAAGCAATTGAAGTACATGTATCTTAAGTAATTCGCTTAAGGTTATAAAAATGGTGGGAAACGGAAGTAAAACAATTTTTTGGGGGAGGGGGGTCTGGTTGTGGGTCTGAACTCTGGGCCTGGGCGCTGTCCCTCAGCTCTTCAGCTCAAGGCTAGCGCTCTACCACTTGAGCCACAGCGCCACCTCCGGCTTTTTTCTTTTTGCTTATGTGGTGCTGAGGAATCTAACCCAGGGCCTCAGGCATGCAAGGCAAGCACTCTACCACTGAGCCATCTGCCCAGCCCTGTAAAACAATTTTTTGTGTGTCTATGCAGGTTCTGGGGCTTAAACTCTTAGCTTTTTTCACTCTCCCACTTGAGCCACAGTTCTATTCCAGCTTTTTGGTAGTCAATTGGAAATGAGTGTCTCACAAACTTTCCTGTCCAGACTAGCCTCCAATTGTGATTCTCAGAGATCAGCCTCCTGAGTAGCTAGGATTACGAGTATGAACTACCACTGCCTTGCTCACGTTTCCATTTTTGTTTCATCAAAGTACAAAGTCTACTGATATACTGTATATGTGTGTATGTATACATACATACACACAGATAGATAGATAGACAGACAGACAGACAGACATTCTTGTGGGGAAGCTTTTCTTTATCCTGTACAAAGAAAAAATGAGTCCGGATGAAATTAAGTGGATTTTGACCATTTAATGAATTCCAAGAATTGTTAAGACTAAAAGCAAGGTCTTCACCTTGGCTCTCAATATTGGAACACAGACATTTAAAAAAAATCAGTGTTTAAAAAAATAAATTACAAACCTGGGCACCAGTGGCTCATACCTGTAATCCTATCTACTCAGGAGCTAAGATCTGAGATTATAGTTTAAGGCCAGTGTGGGCAGAAAGTCCATGAGACTCTTGTCTCCAATTAACCATCAAAAATCCACAAGTAGAGCTATGGCTCTAATGGTAGAATGCTAGCTCTGAGTTTAAGCCCCAGGACTGGCACAATAAATAAATACATAAATTAATAAATAACCAACCAACCAATACTTGCTAGGTAATAATTTAAGATTTTGGCTATATGTTTACAAAATAATATTAAAAGCATCCTCTGGCTTTCAGTGTTTTATTTCATTTGCTAAGTGCCCTGAGTTTTTTTTCCCAAAAATTAACTTATTTAAAATAACAAAAGGTATAGATGTTCTTTATAATACTTATTTTTAAAAGTATGACTAGGGGCTGGGAATGTATAGTGGTAGAGTGCTTGCCTAGGTGCATGAAACCCTGGGTACAATTCCTCAGTACCACATAAACAGAAAATACCACAATTAGCACTGTGGCTCAAGTGGTAGATTACTAGTCCTTACCAAAAGAAGCTCAGGGACAGTGCTTGGGCCTGAGTTCAAGCCCCAAGATGGGAAAAGAAAAAAAAAGTGCCGGGCGCTGGTGGCTCACGCCTGTAATCCTAGCTACTCAGGAGGCTGAAATCTGAGGATCACGGTTCAAAGCCAGCCCGGGCAGGAAAGTCCGTGAGACTCCTATCTCCAATAAACCACCAGAAAACCGGAAGTGGCGCTGTAGCTCAAGTGGTAGAGCGCTCACCTTGAGCTGAAGAGCTGAGG
>NW_012267247.1:5795391-5810984 GCF_000151885.1 Dipodomys ordii
TAGCTCAAGTGGTAGAGCGCTCACCTTGAGCTGAAGAGCTGAGGGACAGCGCCCAGGCCCAGAGTTCAAGCCCCACGACCGACAAAAAAAAAAAAGTATGACTACTTCAGCAACATAAAAATAAAATTTAAATCACTTATTAATACAGATTCTGTAACATTTTTGTCAGCCTTTTCCCATATTCTTTGTATTTTTAAATATGTAAATGCATTTGTTTCCTAATATAAATTAACCATAATTCATGTAGCCATTTCCCTAATATCGGCCTTTTAGATCATTTTCAATCTTTACTATTCTACATATATCCATAGTTATTTTCTTAAAATAAATTCCCAGAATTAGATTAAAGAATATATTCATTATATGGCCAGAGGTATAGACAAGTGCTTACCTAGATTGCTGAAGGCCCTAGTTCAATCTATAGCACCACCACCCTTCAACAACAACAAAAATGAAGCTGGGTGCCAGTGGCTCACACCTGTAATCCTAGCTACTCAGGAGGCTGAGATCTGAGGATTGTGGTTCAAAGCCAGCCTGGGCAGGAAAGTCCATGAGACTCTTATCTACAATAAACCACTCAGAAAACCGAAAGTGGTGCTGTGGTTCAAGTGGTAGAGCGCTTGTCTTGAGCTGAAGAACTGAGGGACAGTGTTCAGGCCCAGAGTTCAAGCTCCATGACCGACAAAAAACAAAAAAAAAGGCTGGGAAGATGGGAAGATAGCCCAGTGGTAGAGTGCTTGCCTCACATGCTGAGGCCCTAGGTTCGATTCCTCAGCACCACATAAGCAGAAAAAGCCGGAGTGGCGCTATGGTTCAAGTGGTAGAGCTCTAGCCTTGAGCTGAAGAGCTGAGGGACAGTGCTCAGGCCCACAGGTCAGGCCCCCAACTGACAAATAAATAAATAGTGAAGAATATATTCATTTTAAAAGCTTTTGATAGAGTATTGTCAGATTTCCCCTTTAGTGTGTCTCAGCAATAGCATATACAGAAACACTACTGGATACCCTTAATAACACTGAGGTTTTGACCTTTCCACCCCTGTGCTGTAGAAAAAGCTTAGGACCTAGAACATTTTGGGCACATACTCTGGGATTGAGCTATATCCTTAAACCATTATTTTCATCATAGAAAACTTAGTTTAGGCAGATGATATAGTTTAATGGTAGAGTACTTGCCTCATATGCATGATGCCCTGGATTTATCAATCCCCAATATCACCAGAGAGAGACAGACAGACAGAGGGACAGAGAGAGAGAGAGAAAAGCAAAAGATTAAAAGCAAACTAAGTTTAATAACCAGGCAGGGCTGGGAAAATGGCTCAGTGGTAGGATGCTTACCTTGCATGCATGAGGCCCTGGGTTTGATTCCTTAGCACCACATAAGCAGAAGAAGCCAGAAGTGGTGCTGTGGTTCAAGCAGCAGAGTGGTAGCCTTGAGCTAAAGAGCTGAGGGCCAGTACCCAGGCCGGAGTTCAGCCCCACGACCAACAAAAAAAACAACCACCAGGCAAAAGAAACCTAAAGAAGTGATAATTTACCTAAAAAGCTAGGCAAAGGATATATGAAAATAATCTTTTTACAATTTTTCTGTAGGTCTAAAATTATTTCAAAATAAGATAACATTAAAAAGTTAGCTTTTCCAACTTCAGTACAATTATCAACTAGCAAATTAAAAGTGGCACAAAATACTAACTAAACTACATTTTATTTACAAGTTTTCCATTAATGTCCTTATGTATATTTCAAGATCCACTTCAGACTCCATATTCCACTTAGTTATCATGCTTTCTTAGTCCCCTCCAATTTATGACAAAACTTCCTGACTTTAATTTGCCAGGAGGAAACATCAGACAGTCCTTAATTGGGAAGTGGTTTGCCAGAATACCCAATTTGGAAAGAAAACTACCCAGTATTGCCTTTCTTGTAGCATTTTATCAAGACATAGAGCATGTTCATGTGTCTTATTAAAACTGATAACCTAAATTTCTTGGCCAGTTTTCTCCATTATGGTGTTTGCCTGCTGTGGATTTACTGTTCTTATTGGTTCTTTTAACAATTGTAATTCTGTAAGAAAGAGCTGCTTTTTAACCATTTATTTTATTCGCGTTATTTATATCAGCATAGACTTACAGATAACTGAATTTTAATTAAGCTCTATAATGTGTGTGTATGTGTGTGTGTAGCAATTAAATTCAAGGCCTCCTAGGTAAGCTGGAATACTGTAATTATTTTCTTGTTCACCATGTTCATATTTGGCCATTGGAAGCTCATTTAGGTTGGCTTCTGTCATTTGACATACTTCACTCTTCTTTGAGTTACTTTCTGGTCATAGTTTGTCTTATATTTCTCCTGCCTCCATTCTGCAGTTAACCCATTCTCTAGGGAAACTTGTTGCCTTGTATTGGACAATATACTCAGAAACTAAGATCTGGGTGCTAGGTAAGTTTATTGCTGTTGAGGCCATTGTCTTTAGATGGTGGATTTTATTAAAATTGCCAGTGACTTATGCCTGCAATCCTAGCTATTCAGGAGGCTGAAATCCGAGGATCACAGTTAGAAGCCAGCCCAAGGAAAAAAGTCCATGAGATTCTTTTATCATGAATAAGGCTGAATTTTTCATATCTTTTTTTTTTCACCTGTGGGGGATGAATTGTTTTTCTCCTTTGTAACTGTAATGCATTAAACAGTCTTTAATCCCTAGAACAAACCCCACTTGATTGTGATATATTTAACATTTTCTGTATATATTACTGTTAAGGATTTTCTCATCCTTATGGGAAGTCTGTATTTTCTATACTTGAGATATCTTTGTCTGGTTTTAGTGTAAGTGTAATCCTGGCTTCATTAAATGAGTTGAGAATTATCTGCTTGTATTTTCTCAGAGTTTATGTGGGCTTGATGTTATTTCTTTCTAAATGCATGTTATAATTTACCAATGAATTTTTCTCAACCTGGAATTTTCTTTGTGGCAAGATTTTTACATTACAAATTTTAGGATTTTGTATTTTTTGTATTTAGAGGACTGTGAGTCTACGTGGATTTATCCCTAGGCCAGTAGATAGCTTACTGTAATTGGCTCAGCTTGAGTCAGAAATCCACCCTGTGGCAAGGAGATTTGCAGTCTGTTACCAGAAGAGAATGAGACATGTTCAGGACTACAGGGAACTTATCAGCCAACTTGTATCAATTTCTATTTACTGCTCTCTCTCCTATACCCCAAACCATAGACATAGAAATAAATACCGTGGCTAAGCAAAATCTTTTTTTTTCTAGCGTATTTATTAAAATGTGCTTTTACTTTAATCTTCCCTTCATTCTTTATTCCCTCTACCAATGAATTATGAATTTTTATGGGCCTGTAGGGCTCTGCCTGATCAACCTACTGCCTGGATACCTAAATTCATTGCTTCATCCATTTCAGTCTCCTCTTGTCTCCTAGATACCAGCCATGTTAGCCTCTGCCTTCCTTCACAACCACATTAAACTTGTCCCTTTTCAGTCTCTGTGCATTTACCTCTTTAGAATACTCTTCTCTTACTTCCCACTTTGTTCATTCATATCGTTATGGTCTAAGCTTATTTATTACCTCCTCAAAGGTAACTAACTCTCATCTCAAATAGATCCTCCCTTGTTGTTGTTTAACAAAGCACTTTTTTTAGGGGGGGTGGCAGTGCTTGGGGAAGAGAGTAGGTGCTGGTCCCGGGGCTTTGTACTCATAGACTGAGCATGGTCCCTTAGCTTTTCTACTCAAGGCTAGTGCTTAGTACTCTACCACTTTGAACCACAGCTCCCTTACCAGCTTTTTTTGTTCACTAATTGGAGATAAGAGTCTCATGGGCTTTCTTGTTCAAGCTTGCTTTGACCCGTGATCCTCAGCTCTCAACCTCTTGAGTAGCTAGACTTACGGGTATGAACCACCAGTACTCAGCAATAAAGCACTTTTTAAAAATTCACTCTTAAATGGGGCTGGGAAGGTGGCTCAGTGGTAGAGCGCTTGCCTTGCATGCATGAGGCCCTGGGTTAGGTTCCTCAGCACCACATAAGCAAAAAGAAAAAAGCCGGAAGTGGCGCTCTGGCTCAAGTGGAAGAGCGCTAGCCTTGAGCTGAAGAGCTGAGAGACAGCGCCTAGGCCCAGAGTTCAGGCCCCACAACCGGACCCCCCCAAAAAAAATTCACTCTTAAGTATTTTTGACAGTCCATAACAACTTGTTCTTTTTAATTTTTTAGTATTTGACTCTCCTTGAATATAAGCTTCATGAGTAAGGACTTAGTTACTAGAATTATTGAATCTCCAGTTCCTGTTGAACTATAGATATTTTATATCTAATTGTTTTATGAAACAATAGACAAACAATGTAGAGCCCCAGTGTAGAAAAGCTGTTTTCTTCACTCACTCACCAAATACTTACAGTTCACAAAGTGTGCATGTGTGCACACACACACACATACACAAACACTTGTGCATGTGAAATCTGATTTTGATGATTGTAGGGATTATTGTAACAAATTACCTTTTGCTTTGCATAACAAATTCCCCATGAAGTTCCTTTTATTTATTTATTTTTTATTTAATTTATTTTTAATTTTTTGGTCAGTCGTGGGGCTATCCCTCAGCTCTTCAGCCCAAGGCAAGTGCTCTACTGCTTGAGCCACAGCACCACTTGAAGTTCCTTTTAAATTTTTAAATTATTGTAATAGTCTTTGGGAAGCATCTCTTATTTACAGATGAGGAAACAAGATTCATACAGGATGTAGGCCACAGTCTCATAACTATTTAATAGCATAGCTCTTACTAAACACAATTTCCTAACCTATTTCCATATTTGTCTCACATCACACTGCCTTCCCTATGAGTTGCTTCTTTTCATTGTGTTAAGGAACCAGCTTAGCATAGGTTATTTGTTTTTTTACATTTAACCTAGTTTTATTCATGCTTACCTTGGGATGAGGAATAGGTCATTTAGTAGAAACTTACAAGTAAAGACTACAAATGTTTTCATGAACTACTCTAAAAGTACCATAATGATTGATGTACCTTCCAAGCATGACATGGATTTTGCTGAAAATTAAAATACCAATAACTTTTCATTTCTTTTAAAAATAAGTGACCTGGCTCCTGTCTGTTCTTTCATATTTTTAAGATGGAATGGTATCTGTCCCGCTGTGTTATATGATTATGAGAGTGAATGGCTGTAGGATTAAGTAACTTTAGAATAATAAAGCACTCTGAAAATGTAATTTGTTTCAGTTAAATTTTCAGTTGTACAACTCTTACGTAAAGCAAGTTATTCCTCAACAGATTACAATACTTAGCTGAAAGTTTTATATTTTTAATTTATTGACTGTTTAACATAAGATTATTCTTAGTATAATGAAATTCTAATTGTGTGAATGGACCATGACTATATAAAGGACCTTTATAAGCAATGGGTTTTTTCCTTAGAAGTTTTTTCTATGTTTATATGTAATCGTTTAATAGGTATTGTATGATTCCTATTAAATACTAATCATGCTTAATATCTGTAAATGGAATTATAGACTCTTTGCAATAAAAGAGTTACATTAGATTTCTCAACTCTTTATGAATGCTTATGATTTACGACATAAAGTTTTGTTGAGATATTGTCTTGAATGTTTTATGCTGTGGAGCTGGTGTTGAGGAAGTTGCCTGGCCAATAAGTAAGCCTCACTCCCATTTGGACAGCAGTATTTGTACTTCAACCTCACTCCATACTTCTTACTATCTTCATGGTAACTACCTTGAAATTATACACACACCACATACATATTCTTTGTATTACATTACTCCAAGAAGAAAAAAAGAACATGATAATGGTAGTGAAGTGATCCTCAGACAGCAATGTTCTAAAGTTGGAAGTTGGAAAGTATAAGAAAGAAATTATAACTTTTTCAAACTATAGATTTGAAATATACAGCCATCTTTTATTTTTTGTTTGTTTGTTTGATTTTGTTTTTGTTGGTCGTGGGTTGAACTCTGGGCCCTGGGCACTGTCCCTGAGCTCTTCAGTTCAAAGCTAGCACTCTACCACTTGAGCCACAGCGCCACTTCCAGTTTTCTGGTGGTTAATTGGAGATAAGAATTTCACGGACTTTCCTGCTTGGGCTGGCTTTGAACCTCAATCCTCAGAGATCAGCCTCCTGAGTAGCTAGGTACAATCGTGAGCCACCGGTCTGACATCCATCATTTCTTTTTCCTCCTTCCCTCTCCCCCTCTCTTCCCCATGGTGCTTTTGTTTGAATTTGGCCTTTTACTTACTAGGCAGGCAATCTTACCACTTAAGCCACATACCTAGCCCTTTTTGTTTTAGGTATTTTTCAGGTAGTGTCTCAAGTTTTTGCCCAGGTCAGCCTTGGATCCTTACATTCCTATTTATATCTCCCACGTAGCTAGGCTGACAGAAATGTACCACCATGTATATAGCTTATTGATTGAGATGAAGTTTTAGTTTTTGTTTAGGCTGGCTTTGAACCTCAACCCTCTCAATTTCTACCTCCCTAATAGCTGGAATAATAGGTATGAATCATTGTGCCTGATTTTGAGATATATGCCAGGAATTATTTATATAGTAGAAAACTGAAGTTTTAGCTTATGAGAACTGGTAGCATAATAGTTGGTAAAGCAAAATGACATAGTTAGGAACCAAAATCAGTTAGCGCCTAACTTTGTTAATAAGACTGGAGATGAAAGTACTCTGCCATAGTGGAGTGTAATATGACATTTTTGTCTCCCCAGTAGTGTTATGTGATATGATATATGGTCTGATGTGACATGACACAATATGTTTCCTTCCCCCATGGAAATTTACAAAGGCTATTCCAGTGTTAACCCTGGTGTATATACTTCATCAATACAAGAAGACTTTGGGGTTGAAGCATGGCTCAAATGCAGAGTTCTGAGTTCAAACCCAAATACTGAAAAAAAAAAAAAGTATTTGTTAGTCATGTATTCATTCACCAGGCATTTAATGAGTGTTTCATGTGTGTTAGGTATTATACTAGACACTGGGGAATCCAAGATACATCAGATTCAGTCTCTACCCCTGGGAAGTCATTCCAGTTAGAGAAATAGTAAACAATTAAGTATGATGGTCTATGAGATGCTGTATTTTTTCAGAAATACTGTTAGATTCTATGGAAGACATTTAAGATTTTTTGCTTTCAGTGAATAACGATGTCTAGAATACCTTAAGTGCTTATTATATTTTAGATGAATTGATGAAGAGTAAAGAGGAATTTATTGTGCCTGTGTGTTTGTGTGGGATAGGGGATGTTTCATATGACTTTTGAGCTGAACTTTGCAACGTGTAAGTTATTTATGTTGAGAACTAGGGAAGGAGATTCCAAAGAGAGCCTGTGAGGCATTAAAAAACCTTGATCTAGATCGACTGTGTATCTGTAGGCTTTTGCAGAGTACAAGATTCTTTTGTTTATATTATCTCTTTTGAGCCATATAACAATTCCATGGGGTGAATTATACAGCGAAATCCTCAAGCCTTGGTCAGAAGCCAGGTTCTAAGATGTAAGAAAAATTATAATGAGTTGATCAGTTTTAGTAATGGATACATGAGGAAATTTTTTAAGAACTTCATTGGTACCATAAAAGTGATATGCAAAGGAGGGAATTTTTTTAAGGGCTTCAGACACTGATTAGAAAACACTTACTTAGTATTTCATAGCATTTTTATTGTTCAGGATTTTCAGTACATTTGTCTACTAGACAATAAATGGCAACTAAATTCCACATTCTTTCTTTTTTTTTTGGTCCGGTTGTGGGGCCTGAACTCTGGGCCTGGGCACTGTCCCTCAGCTTTTCAGCTCAAGGCTAGTGCCCTACCACTTGAGCCACAGCACCACTTCCGGCTTTTTTCTTTTTGCTTATGTGGTGCTGAGGAATCAAACCCAGGGCCGCAGGCATGCAAGGCAAGCACTCTACCACTGAGCCAACTTCCCAGCCCCTCCACATTCTTTCTTAAGCTTTCTGTTTCTGCTGTAGTTAATCAAGTTTGTTGACTTTAATTTTATAAAATGATTGCTTAAAATTCTTTGTGTGTGACAGCTATAACTACTTTGACACATGGGTGGTTAAGCTAGTGTTAGTATCTTCTTCATATAAAATGAAGGTCCAATCTGTGAGCATGACTCCTGCACATTGGCTGGTATATATTGGGTTTTTTTTGGGGGGGGGTCCGGTCATGGGGCCTGAACTCTGGGCCTGGGTGCTGTCCCTCAGCTCTTCACCTCAAGGCTAGCACTCTACCACTTGAGACACAGCGCCACTTCCGGCTTTTTTCTCATATGGTGCTGAGGAATCGAACCCAGGGCCTTGAGCATGCGAGGCAAGTGCTCTACCACTGAGCCACTTTCCCAGCCCTATATTGTATTTTGAAATATGCTCTGCAGTGTATTTTCAGACTAAAAGAAGAAACACTTTTTTTCCCAAAGGATGGGCTATTTGTAACTTTAATTTTTCTTAGGTTATTTTTCTTTTCAGGTTAATCCAGAAAACACTGTTTTACTACAATTCAGATTGTGCTATAAAATTACCATCATCTATCTTCAGATCTTGTAAAAATGTGAAATACTTTTTAATTTTTACATTTCTTTTCAGGTAGAAAATTACTTACTAAATTAGAAATACATTTCCACAGAACACTTTTTCAGTTTTTCTGAATGCTGCTGCTGCTGCTTAAGTTGTATATACTTAAGGTGTAAAGCTTTATATTTAGTCTAAATTGACTTTTTTTTTATGGTTGTCATTTGGCAAATTGGCCAACTTTTTTTTTTTTTTGGTTGGTTGTGGGGCTTGAACTCTGGGCCAGGGCACTGTCCCCTCAGCTCTTCAGCTCATAGTGAGCATTCTACCACTTAAGCCACAGTGCCACTTCCTGTTTTCTGGTGGTTAGTTGGAGATGAGAGTCTCACAGACTTTCCTGCCTGGGCTGGCTTTGAACCACGATCCTCAGATCTCAGCCTCCTGAGTAGCTAGGATTATAAGCATGATCTACCAGCGCCCGGCTTGGCCAGCGTTTTGTTTTTTTAATTTTTAACTTCTTTGTTAATTGCTTACAGTTGTAAGATATAATACAAGGAATTCCATTTATTCTTATACCAGTTTTCTCCAGTGATAACAACTTGCAAAATTAAAATACAGTATCACAAACAGTATACTGACCTTAATATAATCAAAATAAAGAGCATTTCTGTTACCACAAAGATCCTTGTTATACCCTTCAGTAAACAGTATGCATCCCTCATACCTCATTAGCCCTTTACAACCACTGATGTAGCCACCATTCCTATCATAATTTCACTTCAGTAATACTATATATGCGTGAAATATACCACAAATAAACTTTTAAGATTGACTGTTTTGTTCTTTTTGTTGAGATAGGGGTTCAATTTGTTGCCCTGGTTGACCTCAAATTCCTGGGCTTACGCAGTCTTCCTACCTTATCGCTTAGAGTAGTAAGATTAGCACTTTTCACTTGCTGTAATTCTCTAGAAATTCAGTGGGGTTATTGCATGTATCAGTAGCTCATCTCTCTTCCTGCTGAGTCGTACTGTGTCATGGATAGACCGTGTGTCTTGTTTAACCGTCCACCCATTAAAGGACATCTGGATTGTTTCTTGTTTTTGCTATTACAAATAAAGTTGTTGTAAATATCTGTGTATAGGTTTTATGTGAACCTAAGTTCATTTCTGAGATAAATGCCCAGGATAGGATTGTTGGTGGTTGTGTGTTTACTTTTTTAAGGAATTGAAACAGCAAAACTTTTTCATAGTGGAGTCTCACTAGTAATACAAAAAAGAAACTAGTTTTTCCCTATCTTCATCAATATTTGGTGGTGGAATTTTTTTTTTTTTTTTATTCCTACAGTGCTGGGAATCAAACCCAGGGCATTATGCCTGATAGGCAGGCATTCTTCCACTGAGATACATTGCCAACCTACTTATTTTTTTGTTTTAGCTATTTGGTAGGTGTATGGTGATAACTCATTGTAGTTTAATTTGCATCTCTCTAATAACTAATGATATTGAGCATCTTTCCATATGTTTATTTTCTGTCTGCATATCTTCACTGAAATATCTCATGTCCTTTTTTTTTTTTTTTTGGTCGGTCGTAGGGCCTGAATTCTGAGCCTGGGTGCTGTCCCTCAGCTCTTCAGCTCAAGGCTAACACTCTACTACTTGAGCCACAGCACCACTTCCAGTTTTCTAGAGGTTTATTGGAGATAAGAGTCTCACTGACTTTCCTGCGGGCTGGCTTTCAACTGTGATCCTCAGATCTCAGTCTCCTGAGTAGCTAGGATTACAGACGTGAGCCACCAGCACCTGGCTTCTAGAACTTCGTGTCTTTTACCTGTATTCTAGTTGTTGTTTTTAGCCATATTCTAGGTGCCTAGTCCTTTGTTAGATATATGTGGTTTATAAGTATTTTCTCCTCATAACAGTATTTTTCTTTGAGTCTTTCTGGAGTAGAGATAAGAGCTTGTCTAGACATAGAGAACAACAGAGTGATTTTTGAGGGAAAAAAAAGGGAAAAACAACTGCTATTTATTGAAATATCAAGAGCCAAGTGTCTTAAGTCAGACTGCTTGAGTTTGAGTCCTAGCTCTGTTGGATAATAACTATAGACCTCTTGGAAAAGTTAGCTTTCTGTTCCAAATCACAGTTTTCTTTTTGTAAATTAAAATTGTAGAATCAACCTCATAGAATTTTGGAAGGATTAAGTTAAAATAGGCATTTAGGATATTGCTCCTCATAAGCCAGTGTTAGCTGTCGTTATTCTTAACATAAGTATCAAATTAATAGCTTATCTGCTCTTTTGTACTTAATTTGTTTCTTTGGTTTTATCTTCCATAAGACCATTAGCACAAAACTAGTTTGTTGAACTTAACAATAGAATTACTTTTTTTATTATTATACTGCCTGGATTTTAAAATGTCTTATTTTTATGTCCATCCACTGTGAACAAGGCACTATTAACCTAAGCTAATCACTCAGGCTTTTGTGACCTTGTGGCCACTTTACCTTAATAGCTGTTCATCTGTGGTTCTCTGTCTCATTTTAAGGTCTACTGCCTCATTTCTTTACCCCTCTCTGACCCAGTAGCCTCCAAAGGCACTTCTGTACACATTTACTAAAAGAATAATACTTAACAATAGATTTCACCAGAATAGTGGATTCAGCTAGAATTCCACTATCTATGCTTTGATTTAAAATCTATTCTATAATAATAGCAAATGAATACCTACTGATTACTATTGCTGGGGACTGATGTAATCATTACATAGATAAACTGCTTTAATTCTCTAAACATGTAGGTTCTATTATGATTGCTATTTTATAGATGAGAAAACTGAGTCAGAGAAACTTGTCTACTAATGAATGGTCAAGTTAGGATCTTAACAGTCACATCTTACAAATTTAAAATTCTTAATCACAGAATTTATGCAAGGTATTTATGATACTTATCTTTGTTCCTTAATGCAAGCAGTAACTTGGATTTTATAGCCCATTAACTTGACAATATAATTTGAACTTATTTGATAGAATTAGAGATTCTTTTGGGAAAAAGTAGTTAGGGGAAAAATGAAATTGCCTCCTATGTATCTTGCAATGTGCCACGTAAATCCAAATGTCTAGAAGCTTACTTTGACCAAATTTATGCTCATGAAATGTCTTGTTTCTTTCTTTCCTCCGGTGTGTGGCACTTAAAGGTGTACAATTCTAAAATTTAACAAGCTGAAATTTGATTTCCAAAAAACTCTCCAGAAAAGGAAGAAACTTTAAAATGTAAATAATTACTACTTCAGGTTATCACTCCTGTATTCGCCTCTCCTGTCTCAACAAGTTAGTTGTAATTCTTGTTTTGAGTAGATGGTGGTGACAACTCTGAGCTATATAGACTAAAGAACTTTTATTTCTTTATGTTGTCATTAAAACTGCTCTGACTTTAATAATCAGGTACCTCTGTGGGGAAAGATTTAAGTTACCAAATAAAAACAAGATGTAAATTATATTCATGTGGAGAGATTAATTTCAGAGTCCAGAATTTTCTGTAGGTATCCAAATATCCTTTATATTATCTTTTATTTATCTCATAAATGTCTGATATGGTTATAAATGTAAAGAAATTAAGTATAAATGTTAAATATTGTGTAATAATTCCAGGATTTGAATTTTCTTTTTGTTTGCAGCTCAGATCGTCTGATAGAAGAAACAATAAGGTAGGATAAACTTATGGGGGTTTTCTTTGTATTTTTTCACACATTTAATGAATAGATTAAGTTAGCTGGATTACCTTGAGTGAAAATCAAGTTATCCTTAAGAGTTTCAGTAGATTGTATTTTTTTTTTATTTTTATTTTTTGTCGGTCATGGGGCTTAAGCACTCTGAGCTTGGGCACTGTCTCTGTGCTCTTTAGCTCAAGGCGAGCGCTCTACCGCTTGAGCCACAGCACCACTTCGGGTTTTCTGGTGGTTTATTGGAGATAAGAGTCTCACGGACTTTCCTGCCCAGGCTGGCTTTGAACAGTGATCCTCAGATCTCAGCCTCTTGAGTAGCCAGGATTACAGGTGTGAGCCACCGGCGCCAGGCTGATTGTAATGTATTTATAAGAGAGCCCAAAATATTTTCTAGTTATTAGGGTGTTACAGGTTTTCAATATATAAAGCATTGTTTTGGGGAAAGGTGGAGGGTAGTATGTGGAAACATTCGTTTTCTTACTACAGGTCTTGATTCTGTGCTAAAGCACTCTTTGAACTGTTGTATTTAGTCTTCTCAGTAACTCATGAAATAGGCACTATCATTAGGCACTATCTCCAAAATGAAAAAGGAACAATTTACATATAGCCACGTGACTAATGAAGAACATTGGAAATTCAAATCCCTTATTGAAGTGTCTCTTACTAGAGTCAGAGCTCTTTCTAAACCATCAATACATTTACCATTTTCTAGAAAGAATTGAGGCTTTTGGGTAGGGGTTGGTTAGAAATCTGATTATGCTCCTATTAGATTTTTGTTCTTGGATAAATTACTGTAACTTTTTGGAATCTTTACAAATGAGGTTAAAGTAAAAGCAAAGAGTTTTATTCCAGTACAAAATAGATTGTCAAATTGGTGACACAGTTTAATTAGACATTAAATAAGTTTCCATCAAGGGGAAGAACTGTGGGATACGGTGAAGTAACTTGTTTTGAACTTTTTGTTTGCTTATCTGTGGTGCCAGGGATAGTGTTTGGGACTTTGCACATGCTAGACAAACACACTATCACTGAGCTATATCCAAAATTTACTGAGCAATTTCTAATTGGCTGTTTTAGCTACATAAGTTGTATTGAATGAATTTAGATTGGTGCTTAGAGTCTCTTCATACATTGATATAGATATAGATATACACATATACATATACATACATTTATATGATTAAGATAGGGGCTATTGTAAGGGAATTTTCAGTAAGCAATGTCTTTTGAGAGAGTCTACAGAGAAATCCAATTTTACATCTTATAAGGACATTTTTTTTTTACAAATAACTCTTTGTATCTAAAAGTTAAAGCTTGAGTAACTTGTCTGTGAGGTAAACTACAGTATGTTTAAAGTCATAAAATTGATCATACATGTGCTTCTCTTATAATATTTTTGTGAATATTAAAGGTAATGTTAAAAGAAAGGGTTGCAGGGCTGGGAAGGTGGCTCAGTGGTAGAGCGCTTGCCTTGCATGCATGAGGCCCTGGGTTCGATTCCTCAGCACCACATAAGCAAAAGGAAAAAAGCCGGAAGTGGCGCTGTGGCTCAAGTGGTAGCGCACTAGCCTTGAGCTGAAGTGCTGAGGGACAGTGTGCAGGCCCCACAACCGGACCCAAAAAAAAAAAAAAAGCAGGGGTTGCAGATGTAACCTGGTGCTAGAATACTTACTTGCCTAGCCCTTGCAAGGCCCTGTGTTTGATTCCAAGAAAGAGGGAAAGGAAGAATGAGAGAATGAGGGCACGAGGGGAAGAGGTAAAGCTTGGCTTATCTCACTTAACAGGGTATTCTCTATTCATCAATTTTCCTTCAAATAACATAACTTTAATTTTCTTCATGACTGAGTAATTCCATGGTGTATGTGCATATTTATACATATATATATATACACACACATCTATATATAGGTATATATTATATATACCATGATTTGTCTGTGTATAATATGTGTATATACACATGTGTGTATATATGTATGCACACATATACACCATAATTTCATTATTCCTTGGTTGTTGGATTCCTCAGCTGATTCTGCAGTTTGGCTGCTTTTAACAGAGCTTCAATAAACGTGGCTATGCAAGTGTCTTTCCTGTGTATTGATGTATTCTCCTTTAGATATAGGCCCAGCAGATCTGCTTTTAGCTTTTTGAGGGATTTCTTACAGATTTCCATAGTGGTTATACTAGTTTACATTCCTAACAATCATGTGTAAGGGTCCCATCCAATCCTCACCAGCGTTTATTGTTATTTTTCTTGGTGTTACTTTGTTTTGCATTCCCTTATGGTTAAGGGTCCTTCTATTTGTGCTTCCTTGTGTCACTGGAATGACTCCATGCCACCATGCCCAGCCATTGTGCTTCCCCTGGTATAGAATGGAAACTAGAGAAAAGAGGACTTTGCAGTTGACAAACTTGACAAGACGCCACCAATGGATGACCAAGGAATGATCAGGGTCAGCATTATTACTAATAAGTCATGTCCACCATATGCAGACTTGATATAATGTGATGTAGACAGAATGACACTTTATGTCTGTGGTCTTCCAGTTAAGAACATCATAAAAGCCCAAACTAAGAGGCAGAGTTGGGTCAGTCCTCAAAACTGTCAAGGACATCAAAAACAAGGAAGACCTTAGAACCTGTCAGAAACAAGAGGCATAACATCTAGTGGATTGAGACCTGGGAACAGATAAAAGGCATTAAATAAAAATGAAGGAAATCTAGGTAAAGTATGAGCTTTGATAATAAATGTATCTATATCAATTATTAATGTATACCCTACTAAAGTAAGGTACTAAGAATACTAGAAACTTAGGACAGTTTATTACTGAAGTCTGCAATAAACGGTACACTTTTCTGGCTAATCCCAAGTATACCAAAATTAAAAGTAAGAAAGTTCTTATAATAAGCATGAGGTTAGATTTAAAATAGGATATTTGACCTGAAACATCAAGTTATTAACAATGAGGAAAGTACAAAGACGGGAAACAATGACTAATTTTACAATCCAATATCCAGTTATAATGCAATAATTATTCTTTGTCTTCTCCATAAATTTGAATGGATTTCTAATGATTAAATTTCATAAATATGAAAAAATTAGATATACCTCAAGGAATAAGAACACTTAAGAACTATTAACTTGGGCTGGGAAGGTGGCTCAGTGGTAGAGCGCTTACCTTACATGCGTGAGGCCCTGGGTTCGATTCCTCAGCACCACATAAGAAAAAAGCCAGAAGTGGTGCTGTGGCTCAAGTGGTAGAGTGCTAGCCTTGAGCTGAAGAGCTGAGGGACAGTGCCCAGGCCCAGAGTTCAGGCCTCA
>NW_012267247.1:5811034-5840723 GCF_000151885.1 Dipodomys ordii
CCCAGGCCCAGAGTTCAGGCCTCATGACTGGACCCCCCCCCAAAAAAAAAACAAAAACTATTAACTTACTAAAAATAAAAAAAATAAAAAATGTTACTGGAAGCCTTTTAGTTGAATATTATCCTTTGTCTCCAAGTATGACAGGCATCACAAGTAAAATTTTACTGAATATAAAGCTAGTTATGTTAACCTATATATGAATAAAGTAAAATATAAGTTCAAATTATTGTTTTGTCATCCACCTTTTACCTTTTCATATTGGAGTTACATTTAAAAAAAATTGTACAACTTGAGGATTGGGATGTAGCTCAGTGGCAAGGCACTTGCCTAGCAAATGCAACATCCTGGGTTCAATCCCCAATACTAAAAAAGAAGATAAAAAAATTGTACAACTGAATATAGATTTTGACAACAATTTATTAAAAAGAACTAAAAGTTTATTTAGATTTAAATGTGTAACTAGTATTGTCTGTTGTTGAAAATGAGTTTACATCATATAAGAAAGTTGAATTCCAATAAGCACATCAATGATTTATTATTTTAAAAGCATTATATATTATTTGGAACTTATATAGTGCCTCTAAGTATTTGAGCATTGAAATAATAGTCTAGATTTCACTTAGCTCAACTCTAAATGATGGAATGAGATGTGAAAGTATGTCTAGATAGATATATTTTATGTGGTTTGGAAACCATGCATCTTCAACAAGGTAATAACTTTATGTATGATGATCATATCCATTTCTCAAAGGAATGCAAGTGCAAAGTGCTCATTTTTTAATTTCTACCCATTTGTGAGTCAGCGTATGCAGGAGATAGTGATAGTTCCAGTTTTAAAACCAGGGGAATATATGATTCATAGGTTTGAATTCTGATACTGACTGATGTAAATTTCAAAAAGAATTTTGTCAATTCCCATTTCTACTCTTTAGGCTGAGGTAGGATCATAAATTCAAGGCTAGCGGAAGCTATCGCAATACCCTGGGGACAGAGGAGAGTGTCCACTGATCCAAGCCCTCATCTATTTGGACAGCTCCCCACTGGTGACCGACCTGGACTCTGGGATCTTTTTTGTTGATGATGGTGGTTGTGGGACTTGAATTCTGGGTCTGGGCGCTGTCTCTGAGCTCTTCAGCTCAAGGCGAGTGCTCTACCGCTTGAGCCAAAGCACCACTTCCAATTTTCTGGTGGTTTATTGGAGATAAGAGTCTCATTGACTTTCCTGCCAGGGCTGGCTTTTTGAACCACAATCCTCAGATCTCAGTTTTCTGAGTAGCTAAGATCATAGGCATGAGCCACCAGCACTCACAACTCTGGGATCTTCTTGAGTCCAGATGGTTTTTCTACAGTGACTTGGTCACTTACAGGACTGCCAGCTGCTTCTCATCTCCTGCACCCCAGTTGAATAGAACTTGCTCACATCCTTCCTTGACCTGATCATCTTCTTGTCCTGCTGGGCCTTCTTTAACACATCACCTGCTTACTTTTTCTTCTTCCCTTTCGATGTCTCTTATTTGCCTGTCAACAGCCCTCATTTCTTTTCTTATCTTCAGTGACCATTAAATACCTGTCTCTTGGGTCAACTTCTCCAAGCAACTCCACAGCACACTAAACTCATTTTGTGCCTTCTTAGCTTTTTGTTCTCTGGGGAAATGGGCTTTGTGGGATGTCTTCAGATGTTTTTTTTGTTTTGTTTTGTTTTTTTTGTCGGTTGTGGGGCTTGAACTCTGGGCCTGGGCGCTGTCCCTCAGCTCTTCAGCTCAAGGCGAGCGCTCTACCACTTGAGCTACAGCGCCACTTCCGGTTTTCTGGTGGTTTATTGGAGATAGGAGTCTCACGGTCTCTCCTGCCCAGGCTGGCTTTGAACCGAGATCCTCAGATCTCAGCCTCCTGAGTAGCTAGGATTACAGGCGTGAGCTACCAGCGCCCGGCTTCTTCAGATGTTTTCATTGTCCTTTATACACTGTTGTTTCTTTTTTCTGTCTTAATTAACATTTTGAGTCATTTGTCATTTGCTTAGAGTTCTCTTTCCCTCTCTCCCTGCCCATACTCCTTCCCTCTCTTCCTCCCTCCCTCTTCTCCCCCCCCCCCCACATATCTCATTTCAACAAGATACTTGATGATCTTTTTTTCTGAGGCTTCACTTGTCCAAAAATGTGTTCATTGGTATCTGGGGTAGATCAAATTATTAGAAGTTCAAGCCAGTAGCATGTGAGTTACAAAAAAGGCATTAACTCAGATGTTTTTTAAAACAGGACATTGGAATAGTCACATGAAAGAGACTGCCTTCCTGAAGTTTCCCCCTCTTTGACAGTCATATTTAGCGACTATTATCTTTGTCAGCTCCTTGGAAACCCAGCATAATGTTGCTGCATCAATGTCCCAAATTCTGCTTAGTGATTCTCAAGTAGAATTTTAAAACCCAATTTGTTTATTAATTGAATGCCAATTGTATATGAATACATACTGTATTTCCATTTTTATGTTTATGTCTGAGCTTCCTTCTCAACAGTTTTTCCTGATTAAGAATATTTTGGTAACTGGTTACTTTTAAAACTATTTGCAGATGCTTTTGTAATATGATTTGTCTGTTAATGACTTGTTTCATTTGTTATTTTGAAGAAAACAGAAAATACATTGGTAGCAGTGGATCATTCAGATAAAGGGCAATGGGAAAGTGGGCGGGGAGTGATTTCCTCCATTCCCCCATTTTCCTGCTGGTGTTTATCAAGATAATAGTGCTCACTGTAGTTTTCTATTTACTTTTAGGGTTATGATGAATCCATTCAGGGCAGTCTCTCAAATGCCAATTTAATTACTTTTTTTTTTAAAGCATTGCTATGGCAACAAAGGAAAATATGACCTCTCAGAGAGGAATGCTGAAGTCAATTCACAGCAAAATGAACACCTTGGCCAGTATCCTTTTTGTTGAAAGTTTGAAATTTATGTTGGGGCATGTTTATGCTTTTCTTTGGGGGTTGGGGAGAGATAATCAGGTAGCCAGCATGAGTAGGGGTAAAGCACCTCAGTAATTGCACACTACAAATACCTTTATAAGTTCATGCTATTTTGTACCATTTCCAGTCTGAACACCAGAGGTTTAATACTAGTAGATTATATTTAAAAGTTTGGCATGGACATAGAGGTATACACCTATAAACCTAGGACTTGGGAGGTAGAGACAGACTTGCAAGTTCAAGGCCAGCCCAGACTGCTCAATGAATTCTCTATCAGTGTGATCTACAAAATGAGATCCTATTCCCCTCCCCCCCAAAAAATAGTAAATAGACAAATATAAAAGTTCAGAATCTGTGTCAGGACTTTCTGGTATACATTATTAGCTAAAAACCCTAAATTATTTTCCTAGTTCAGTGAACATGCAGCAGATGCTTGGAAGAGGTCAGAAAGACCAGCCTATAGTATACGTGTTTGTGTTATAACTTCTTGTAGAGGGTGCTGATTGGGTGCATAGGCTGAATTCCAGGACAGACTGCTTATATACTATGACCTCTACTTTTTCATTATGTTTGGTTTCCCAATTTAAAATTAAGCTAAAAAAAATAAAATTAAGCTTACTAAATCCTTTTGAGAAGTCCTGCACTGCTAACCTGCCATTCTGAAGCTTTTTTTTTTATTCTCTGACAAATTTTCTTCCCAAGTATGGGAAGAAGGACCTATAATTTTCAAAAGCTTAATATCTTCTGGCCCTAGATTATTTACAATCCCTTTGATTGCCTTAGGAAAAAGATATCCCGGGGGTTGGTGGTATTACCTAGTCTTTTGTGAGTTTCATTCTTGCCTTGTTGCCCTAGTGTGAAAGCACATATCCAAAATCATACTGTTCTGTTCAGTTTACATAGTATAGCTTTATGCATTATTTCATCATTGGCACAGATGTTGTGGAAATTATTATTGTTCTGCAGATGACAAACTGGGCCCAGAAAAGTGGCTTGGCTCAGGTCAAGATAGTAGTATATAGCAAATTAGACACTCAAATTTTAGTTGGCATTTTTCATGAAATCATGCTATAGGCCTCTTCTTTACCCCCCTTTTTAATAAGGTCTTGTTGCCCAAGCTGGCATGTTCTTTTTTGTTGTTGTTGTGCTAAGGGTCAAACTTGGGGCCATGTGCGTGCTGAGCTCCATCCCCAACCCCTGTTCTTTTGAGACAGTCTTGCAGTATAGCTCAGGCTGGCCTTGAACTCAAGCCTCCTGCCTCTGCCTCCCCAGTGCTTTAATTACAGGCATATACCATCTGCCTAGCTCTTCCGTAAACTATGAACTTGGTCTCCTTTCTAAAACTGTGAAATTAGTTGCCAGCAACAACAGAGGCTACTTTGTGAATAAAAATGAGCTTTTAACTGGGTGCTAGACCTCAGATCTCAGCTTCCTGAGTAACTAGGATTACAGGCATGAGCCATCAGTGCCCAGCCAAGTAAAGCTTTTTAACCTTCTTTCCTACTATATTCTGCCTTCTGCTGCAAAATAAAATTAAAAATTTAAATATTCTCCAGTGCCTGATTGTATATGCCATAGTTCCCGCCAAATTGCATATGCCATAGTTCCCGCCAAATTGCATATGCCATAGTTCCCGCCAAATTGCCCGACTCCTAAAAGGGTTACTTACCTGAAGGGAAGAGGATTGGGTTTTCTTAAACCCTCAGCAGCACTCCTGTCTTCTGTGCCTCTGCCTGCAGACCTTCTCTGCTCTTGACTGTACTGACTCCCACCCTGACCTGAAGCTTGTCAGGAATCACTCAATATGAGGTTATCACTTTTCTTATTTGTACAGTACACACAAGAACAAGAGATGAGAATTTGCCCTAGTTTTGGAATGTGTGTTTGTGAAGACATCCTCGGTGTGATTTTCTTCCCCTCTTTTCATCTCTCATTTACTGTTTCTGGTCTCTCCCCACCACTCTATGTGCTTCCAGTGACTTCTCCAAAGAGGCTTTTCATGCATGACCTTAATAAAGATTCCCAAAGATCGTTTTCCTGCTGTCAACAGCCTGATCCAGAGAATCAACCTTAGGAAACGGCGCGACTCCCTCATCCTAGGTGGTGTAATTGGCATCTGTACCATCCTATTGCTGCTGTATGCTTTCCATTGATGGGTACCTTCCAGGACACTTGGAGCCGCCATCTGGAATAAGGAAAAATGGGAAGGAGAAGTTGACTGTCAATCACTAGCCTGACCACCTGGATGAATTCAAAACTGAAATGATGGGCTCTGTTATGTGGTCGGGTTGAGCTGAAGCCACGGTTTTTCTGTGCTGTCTTTTCTAACACACATTTCTCTGTTTTTAATTTTAAAAAAGAAAAACAGTTTTCAATTGGTTTGTCTCCCTAGGAGGTAAGTAAACCAATGAAAAACAGAGTTTCTGTGCTTCAGTGAGAATGTTGAAGCCTGAGGGACAGCTGCGTGCTTCAGAACACCAAGTTCCTTTATATCCAAAGACTGCTTTTCTTTCGGCCACCAGGTTGGGTTGTGAATAAAAATAATTCTTGTCCTTTTATTTAACACTCATGATGATAAATCACTAGTCCTTTCTTGATAATCTGTGCTTTAGATTTCTACTCTGTGTCCCCAACTCTTTGGTATTCAAGGAAAATTTTGGTATTCCACTTTCCACAGATTCTTTGAAATGTGATAAACCAACTTGAACATGTTTGTGGTTGTCTGACATGGAGATTACTCAAAAAAGGGTTTGTCTTTTTCTTCTAAGTTGTGAATACACTGGGTCAACTATATTACTGAAAAAACATCAACAATGACAAAGCCTCTTCTTTTTAAGGAACCAGTAATAGTTTTAATTTTTTTCAAAAGCTCTTTTCATTATATTAGTATATATTGCTACTAAAGACGATGAAATCTGAGTCCTCCCATGACAAAGAAACGAACAGCTGTGGTCTGTCAGTGCCCTGTGCTTCTCACCACATCAGAGCTCGCACCAGCCACCCAGAGGGCACTCTTTCCAGTGTGAAGCCACACGTCTTTAAATGACATTGCAGGGTTGCTATCCAAATGGTTGCATTTATAAGTGCTCTGCAACTTAGGAGCAGTGCATTGGTATCCTGTGAAAATCTTTTCATTCCAAATCTGTTAAGCTTTTCCAAACATCCAGAGAGAGGTTCCACTGTTGCAAGTAATTGTGAAAGATTTGATGTGTGCCTGCACCCATCTTCTGGACAGCAGCAAGATACTAAACTACGCATCAGAATTCTTTTCAAGTTTAAGCCATTTCTTGGTTTCTATAAATTTGTTCCTTGTCTTACTGAACTGTCATGTATCTTAGAGACTTGCAGCACCTATGCTCCTCACAAAGGGGAACTGGCCTTTTTGGTGGAATTGAATGTGATATTTATTGTATGGACCTCCAACTGTGCCACGAGATTGAAAGTATATTAGCATAGAGTTCTTCGCTGCACTATGTGTGTTGAAATACTGTTAGGTGGACTTGATAGACTGTCTGCTGGGTAGACTAACGCCACGTCTGCAACAGAGACTGAGAGGGTTGTCATTCTGGTGTCAAAGTTTTATTCCATTTTGGGAATGAAGGAAAGGCCTTTTGATATATTTTTCTTAATCATGGGGTTTATTTTTTTAAACATGGATCAATTGACTAGAGATGCCCTTGACATTCAGTTTTGCCACTGTGAATCTTAAAGGATCAGAGAAGTAAGTTCATTTAGTTCTCCTTTGGGAGAATGAGATGTCTCCGTGGATGCTTTATTATCTTTGATTTTTCAAAGGTTTTTGATTGATGGTATGCCTCAGCTAGACTTTGTTGGATTTTGGTTTGCTATATAGTTGGCATTTATAAAATCTGAAGTATCACAAATAAAGTATTTATTTATCTATACTACCAGTCTTTTCTACTGGTCTGAGTACTTGGTTCACTCATTAGAGCTGATGTGGCCTGAGCTAATGTAGCTTGCTGCTGCTGAATACAGCAATAGTACTGGGGCTGGTGAGCCTTTGCAGGAATGTCTGTGCTTATATGAAGTAATAGAATTATGTTGGTTATTTTCTTTAGGAAATAGTGAATCCAATTCTTCCAAGGAAGTTGAAAAAAGGCTTAGTATTGCCAGGTGCCAGTGGCTCACACCTATAACCTTAGCCACTCCGGTGGCAGTGATCTGAAGATTATGGTTCAAAGCCATCCCAGGCTGGAAAGTCTGAGACTCTTATCTCCAATTAAGAACCAAAAAAACTGGAACTATCACTGTAGCTCAAGTGGTAGAACACTAGCCTTGGGCAAAGGAACTCAGCACGTAGGCCCTGAGTTCAAGTCCCAGGACTGGCACCAAAAAGCTAAAAAAAAAAAAAGGGATATCAATGTTGGTGTCAGATAGGTTTAATATCTCAGTGCTGTCATCCATAGTGAGGTGCACCAGATAGCAAGGAATGTGCAGACTCTAGAGTGTTCTCTCTACCTTCCCATCAGGTTCCTGCTTTTACTGACAGAAAGGAAATGGAAATGTGCCCTTTCCAGGCAAAGATCCTGTGATTAATGATTGAAACTTCAGTTTTATGTCATTGAGTTTTTTTCCAGTCATACCAGTCTTTTCCTCTTGCTACTGTCCTTACCGTCAGGGTTGCTGGGCTCAGGAGCCACAGTATCTTGTTAAAACAGAACCCAGTGGTCAGAAGGGATTTACTGTTTCTGGTCCCAGTAAAATGTTGCCTTTTAGGGAAGTCATGTTCCCTTAGCGATTATTTTATACATCTTGACTTTTTGGATCTTAGTAGTGATCCAGAACTTTCCACTTCACTAAAAGAGAGAAAAACCATGGCCAACAAAAGTAAAAAATACCAAATGGTGGTGGTGGTGGTGGTGGTGGTGGTGTGTGTGTGTGTTGAGTTGTTGGGTTTTGTTCCTGTTTAGACCATGTCTTGCTGTGTATCCCAGGCTGGCCTTGAACTCTCCTGCTTCAGCCTCCCAAGTAGCTGAGATTACAAGTGTGTGTCGTCATCTTATTTCTAAGATTGTGCTTCTATGTTTTTCTGATAACAGTAAAAATATTTAATCTGTTACCCAGGTTCAAGCCTAGATATCCAAGTGCTGTAGGTTTTTCATCCTAGCAACCTCCATAAGGTTACCATTAATAATGCTGAAGGACTCCCTGTAACTTGCATTGCTCACTTTTTTGGTCCCTCTCCCCACCCCCCACCCCCAATTTTAGGAAGAGGCTTTCCTTCTCTACTATTTTGTCTGTACCAAAATTTGCTTTTGCAGAGGATGCCTTTTTCCATAGTGCCCAGTACACTGATGAAATGTGGGATCAATTCCTGAGAATGGAGACAGGTGACAAGAGGAGATACCTCGACGGTACTTTTTGTACCTGGAACCAAATAATATTTTCTTAGTTCTTTCACGTTGGGTGTGAGTACATCTGAATGGAATATATACTTAGGAGCTTCTGATGCAATGGCTCTGGGCCCCTCTATAATTGAGATCTTTGGATTTACATTCTCCACCATTAATTTTCTGTTTTACTATTAATGATCTCAACCTGGTGAAAAATGACTTTTAGGAACTAGTGTAGCTTTTTTGTTCCTGATACCTTATGTTTCATTACTAGCCAGATGTGATTTATGGAAGTTGTGTAATATTTGTACTGTTAAGTTGTTGGGGATAAATGGCCATGTCCACTCCTACCCTGAATATTTGTGGCATATGTAACTTAGTGGGTTCTCCCACTACAACAATCATGTTTCATGCTCTCCAAAATGATGCAGGACTCTTCATCATGGTCTTAATAGTAAACATGTTTAAACCCTAGAGTTTTACAGGGAAAGGAAAATGATGAATAAGTGAATTTTAAAGATATTTATTGAATAAGAAGCTAAGACAGAGCTGAGCCAAGTCTTAAAAGATCCTTTTGATTTTCTTTGTACCCAGCTTAAATTCTGACCTTAGTAACAACTTCTTTGTAGCCTGTTAGTTCTTGGTTGGGGTAAGATTGGGCCCACTCACTTAATGATGACAGAACGTGTTTCCTATGACAAATGCCAATACAAAAATTTAAAAATATTCTTTTCCAATTGCACTTTCTAATGTTTTGCTTTTAAAATAGCATCTTAAAATTGTATTTGTACTTAATTTTTGTTCTCATCTAAATGTTCATTTTCTGACTGTATAGAAGAAGCTTTGTTATGTAATTTAATAATAAATATCTAAATGGTGTGCCTGTGGTTGTTTGTATTGAAATGATACGCATGAGACAGTTGGAGAATGGTGATCATGCAATCTTTTGTATTGACAAGTATTTCTCTTGACGTTCTAAAACTCTGGATGGTTGAGTGCTGGTGGCTCAGTCCTATAATCCTAGCTACTCATGAGACCCAGAAGATCATAGTTTGAAGCCAGCATAGTTTGAAGTAGGCAAGTCTGTGAGACTCCATCTCCAAAGCAACCAACAGAAAAGCTAGGCTGGAAGCATGGCTTGGGTAGTAGAGCACTATGTAAGCAAGCCCATCAAGGGCAAGGCCCTGGGTTTAAGCTAAAAGATAAAACAATATAGGAATGAAAGTACAAAAAACCTTTCACCTAATGTTTAAGAAGCAAAGGAGAAACTTTTTATCATCATGAAATGTCAGGAGATACAATGGAGTCAAAAATTCTATGTCAGCCAGAAAAAGTCTCACTCTGCTTAAATGATGTGTATGTGCATCCATGGGTCCTGAAGCTTGAACTCTGAGCTGGAGTGCTGTCCCTGAAGACTGCTAACCACATACAAGCATACAAGACACAACCATATGAATGTACAGTCACAAAATTATACACCTTAAAGTTACTAACTTAGGCTGGGCACTTAGGAGCCTGAGATCTGAGGATCAGTTCAAAGCCAGCTCAAGTGGAAAAGTCTATATGAAATTCTTACCTTCAGTTAGCTGGAAGTGGAGCTGTGGCTTAAGGGGAAGTGCACCATTTTTTGTCTCTTATGAGGGCAATAATCTCATAGAGACCCCATACACCTAATTACCTCTCAAAGCCCTCACTAATATGTTGGGGGTTAATAGTTCAACAAGTGACTCTTGGAAGGAAAGACATTGATACTCAGTCCATAACACTACCTACATGGCCCATCCTGAGGGAGGACTCCCTGACCTGTGCCTTCTCTGATTTCCTTTGATTCCACTATAGCACTTAGTCATCCTGTTATATTCGCTAGGTGTTTCTTTCTCCCCCATACAACCAAGGTCTGAGCACTTTGAGGGAAGAGGCCATCATAACTCATCTTTATATCCCCCAATAAGTAGACAATATATGCTCAATAAATTTTGAAAAGGGAGAACTGGAATGATCTAATTGCTTTGTAATTAGATCTAAATACAGTAGCCATTGCACATGGAAATGAATATGGCCACTTGTTCCTACATGAATTACTGCCTTCCTGTTCTACAGTCACCCAGCCCTTCAATTTTCTTTCCCTGTGATGAGTCAGGTAAACTGGGCATTGTGGTTTTCTTATTCTCCACAGCTATTTCAAGACGTCACCATTGCCAAAGAAGTCTTTGGAAGCAAAGTGTGTGTGAAGCCGGACTGCAATATCAACTCAGGAAATCCCTTTTGTGGAACTCAGGCAGCTGCTTGGCAGTCTCTATTGTGGTGACCAAACTATTTCAGACAAGCCAGCAAGACAAAGCAACCTCATAGTATCCTGCATAAATGAACATAATTTTCCACCAAGAATATATCTTGTAGCCCTTTCCCATCTCCAGATTTGTTTGCTTGCCACCCCCGAACTCTTCCTGCCAAGATGTCGATTGGTGTGCTAATTAAAGTCCTGTAGGAAGCTGAGGGCCATATTGTTACATGTGAGACAAACACCAGTAGTGTATATCGAGGAAAGCTTATTGAAGCAGAGGACAACATGAACTGCCAGATGTCCAACATCACAGTCCTGTACAGAGATGGCCGAGTGGCACAGCTGGAGCAGGTGTACATCCGTGGCAGCAAGATCCACTTTCTGATTTTGCCTGATATGCTAAAAAATGCACCGATGTTAAAGGGCATGAAAAATAAAAACCAAGGCTCAGGGGCTGCCCGTGGAAAAGCTGCTATTCTGAAGGCTCAAGTGGCTGCAAGAGGAAGAGGACATGGAATGGGACATGGAAACAGCTTCCAGAAACGAAGATAGTTTTCTATGTTAAATAGAACTTAGCCTTTTTTTCTTTTTTTTTTACTTATTTTTTTTTATTGTAAAGATACTATACAGAGGGTTACAGTTACATGAGTAAGGTAATGAGTACACTTGCTATTGAGCATTGTTACCCCCTCCATTGTTTTCCCCCTACCATCCCTTCTTTTTTTTTTTTTTCCTGTAGATTATCTGAGTTTGTCTGGGTGGGTACCTATATGTATGTTTTCTTTTGACATCATTTTTTTAGATCAGAAGGACTGTTAAACTAAATAAATCTGATTATGTTGTTAAAGAATTTATCTTGTAGATGTAAAAAGAGAGATACATCTATTAATGTATTTGTGGCAGCATTGATTGTAAAGGGAAAGGCTAAATAATGTACATGTCCATCTATAGGGTAATGTCTAAATAATACATCTGTTCAAAAAGAAGGGTCTCTGCCAGGTGCTGGTGGCTCACACCTGTAATCCTAGCTTTTCATCAGGCTGAGATCTGAGAATCTCGGTTCAAAGCCAGCCAGGGCAGGAAAGCCTGTGAAACTCTTATCTCCAATTAACTAGCAAAAAGTTGTGAGTGGAGGTGTGGCTTAAGTGGTAGAACCAGCCTTGAGCAAAAAAAGCCAAGCGAGAGTATATGGTTCTGAGTTCAAGGCCCAATACTGGCACAAGAAAAAAACAAAAATAGTCTGAGATATAACTAACATACAATAAATATGAATAAATAAAACATTTAAAGTTAACAGTTTAGAAATGTTTAATATGTGCACACCTATGAGACCATCAACATAGCTGAGACAGTTACTATATATACCTATTACACAAAAAGTTTTCTCACACCCCTTGAACCTCTCCAGCCCCTTCCTGAATTTCAAGGACCCACTGCTCTGATTTTTTTTAATCATTTTGCATTTTCTAGAGTTTTATAGAAATGAAGTCATAGAAGATGCATCTGACTTCTTTCCCTTAGCATAACTGTAGTTATGTGTACCAATGAACTATTCTTATTTTCTGCACGGTATACTGTCGCATGAACAGTTGCAGTTTTCTTATTCACATATCTGTTGCTGTATCTGTCATGTTGTATGCTATATGTGAAGCTGGTATTCATATACAAGTCTGTGTGTGGGCTTGTTTTTTTCCTTTCCATTTATTTGTTTATTTTCTTGATTGTCAGTTGCAGGTCTTGAACTCTGAGCCTGGGCTCTCTCCCTGAGCTCTTTTTGCTCAAGGCTAGCTAGTGTTCTACCACTTTGAGCCACAGCACCACTTCCAGTTTTCTGGTGATTAATGGGAAATAATAGTCTCATGGATTTTCCTGCCTGGGCTGTCTCTGAACCACAAACCTCAGATCTCAGCCTCCTGAATAGCTATGATTACAGGCATGAGCCACCAGTGCTCTGCTACATTTCCTTTTCTCTTTGATAAAATAGCACCGGGTGGGATGACTGGATCATCTGTTAAGTGAATGTTTGAAGTATTTAGAAGTATTTAAGAAAATGCCAAGCTATTTTATAATCAAATGTAAAAGAGAGTTCATCATTTGATACACATTTTTTAAGTTTAAGCCATTGAATTCGATGTGCAATGGGAGTTCATTGTGTATTTGTTTTACCTCATGCTTGCTAGGCAGGAACTTTACCACTTGAGCCATACCTCCAACCCAACTTATGTTTTTTTGTTTACATTTCCCTAATGACTAATGATGTTCAGCATCTTTCCATGTGTGTGTCTGTTTGAATATTTTTCCCATTATAATAATTAGCTTGTTTTATATATAGAATACTGGGAAAGATATTTAAGGAAATGTAATGAACACTTGCTCAAGGAAAAGAATGAGCAGACAAGAGGCTACAAATAGGGAGGGCTCTTGGTTCTACACTCTGAAGAGACTATACTTTTCTGATTGCTTAAATTATATATAGTTTTTAATTTTTTAATTATTACTAGGGATTTTTTTTGCCAGTCCTGGGGCTTGAACTCAAGGTCTGGTTACTGTTCCTGAACTTTTTTGCTCAAGGCTAGTGCCCTGCCATGGTAGCCATAGCTCCAGTTCTAGCTTTTTGGAAATTGATTGGATATGAATCTCATGGACTTTCCTACCCTTCTTTCCTAATTAGTTCATAGTCTCATGGACTGACTTTGAATTTTCTTTTTTGGGGGGGAAGAGGGGGAGTCCGGTCGCTGGGCCTGAACTCTGGGCCTGGGCGCTGTCCCTCAGCTCTTCAGCTCAAGGCTAGAGCTCTACCACTTGAGCCACAGTGCCACTTCTGGCTTTTTTCTTTTTGCTTATGTGGTGCTGAGGAATGGAACCCAGGGCCTTATGCATGCAAGGCAAGTGCTCTACCACTGAGCCACCTTCCCAGCCCCCTGACTTTGAATTTTCAAACAGCAATCCTCAGATCTCAGCCTCCTGGGTTGCTAGGGTTAAACAGGCATGAGCCATCAGCACCCAGCATATATATATAATTTTTTCTCCCCAGAGCTGAGGACTGAACTCAGGGCCTTGCAGTTGCTAGACAAGTGCTCTCCCACTGAGCTAAATCCCCAACCCCTTAGATTATATTTTTTAAAAGGAAAAATAAGCTGCTTTGAAAACATCAGTATCTTGAAAGCCTGTTTTTTTAATGGATGGATGGAGACTTGTTTAGCCAAAAGCACTTGAGAAACTCCTGGTAGGAAATTGGAGTGTGGAGCCATTAATGGAGCCCTGAGCATTTTGCATTGTGCTGTCTTCAATCATTTATGGTAGTGTACTGTTGGCAATGATGACGGCTGGGCTGTGGCTCCGGTAAGACAAGCGGGACTCAGGATTTATATTTAAGGTGACTTTACAGAAAGAACCCAAGAGTGGCTCTCCCAGCTTATGTTTGACAAAAAAAGTTTGGTTGATCTTTGTTCCTCCTCCTCCTACTTTCTGGGATGTAACGTGGGTTTGAGATGTTACAGACCCTGAGCAAGCATCTCATCCAAGTTCATGTCCTTTTAAGAAAGCAATGAAGGGCTGGGAAGGTGGCTCAGTGGTAGAGTGCTTGCCTTGCATGCATGAGGCCCTGGGTTCCATTCCTCAGCACCACATAAGCAGAGAAAGCTGGAAGTGGTGCTATGGCTCAAGTAGTAGACCACTAGCCTTGAGCTGAGGGACAGTGCCCAGGCCCAGAGTTCAGGCCCTACTACTGAAAAAGAAAAGAAAAGAAAAAGCAATGGAGAGTTAACAAGAAATGCTTTTTCTCCTAAAACCTCTTGCTGATTCTTTTCTGCTCCTGCTCTTTGATCGTATCCATTAACTAGTTCATAAAAAATATAACAAATTGCCAGGCACTGTGGCTCAGACCTCTAATCCTAGCTACTCAGGAGGCTGAGATCTATGAGGATTGCAGTTCAAGACAGCCTGGGCAGGAAAGTCTGTGAGACTTTTATCTCCAATTAACCACCAGAAAACTGGAAGTGGTGCTATGGCTCAAAGTGGTAGAGCACTAGCCTTGAGCTGAAGACCTCAGGGACAGCGTCCAGGCCCAAAGTTCAAGCCCCGTGACCGACCAAAAAAATTAATACATTTATATGTATGTATGTATGTATGTATTTATATCCTAGGCTGATTCCCACCAAAACCAAACAACAGCAACAACAAAAACTAATGTCCTGGGCACTGTCCTTGAGCTTTCATGCTCAAGGCTACCAATTTGAGCCACAGTACCATTTCCAGCTTTTTGTAGTTAATTGGAGGAAGGAGAGTGAGCAAATGCAGTCATATTTAATGTATATTATGTAAGAACTGGAGTATGGCCAGACATCTAAGGCTTCCACCTATAATCGTAGCTACTCAAAAGGATGAGGTCTCAGAATTGGGGTTTGGAGCCAGCCCAGTCAGGAAAGTCCCTAAGATTCTTATCTTCAATTGACTACCAAAAAACCCAGAAGTGGAGCTGTGGCTCAAGTGGTAGTGTGCTAGCCTTGAGAAAAAAGAAAGCTCAGGGGGGCTGGGAAGGTGGCTCAGTGGTAGAGCGCTTGCCTTTCATGCTTGAGGCCCTGGGTTTGATTCCTCAGCACCACATAAGCAGAAAAAAAAGCCGGAAGTGGCGCTGTGACTCAAGTGGTAGAACGCTAGCCTTGAGCTGAATTGCTGAGGGACAGCGTCCAGGCCCAGAGTTCAGGCCCCACGACCGGACCCAAAAAAAAAAAAAAAGCTCAGGGACATCAACCAGGCCCTGAGTTTAAGCCCCAGAACCAGCCACCAAAAAGAAAAGAAAAAGAAGAAAGAAAGAAAGAAAAGGAAGGAAGGAAGAAAGGAAAAGAAAAAGAAGTCAACTTTTCTTGTCCAGTGTCCAGCAGGATGTTTTTGGATTGTAGCTTGGACATTTGCTAAATTTCTGTTCCCATTTGTAAAATGGAAACTAATCCTGTTGGAAATGAGCTATCCTGAAACTCAAATGAGTGGAACGGGAAACCTGATTTTCTTCTAGCTAACTGCCATTTTAAGTGCATCTACTGTGCTCTGCCTGTTTCCCTCCACAAACCACTACCTACAGTGGGATAACTTTTCCATCTCTGCTACTTCAGTCACATGCCCAGCCCTGTCCCCATTCTGGGGGCTTTCTTTCTGTCTGCATTATTGAAGCCCCCTTCCAGCAGGGAGAAACTCCAGGGAGTTAGTTTTCCTTGCCTTCAGGAGCAGGTGTCCTCCAGAGACTCAGCCTGTAGTACTGGGGTTCCCAGTGACCTGCCCTTGAGAGATGCCACTGAGCAAAGGAGGCCCCAGGGGCCCCCGGGGCACAGCCTGCTGCGTCATGGGATCCTTGGGGACACTCCTTGCATGGGTAAGACTGTGTCCTTGATGTAAGTGCACAACCTTAAGGCCCCCTTTCAGTCCAGGACTGAGTTGGAAGAAACTTTTAGGAGCAGACTTTCCCAGACATGAATCCAGGAATCCAGACATGAGAACCCCAAGGCTTCTTGTGAAAACTGGGGACACTGCTCACTGCATGTGTTTAGAGGCACAGCCCTGACTAAGTTCATTCACTGGCACCAAACACATTAAAAATAAGAAAATCAATGAAATCCTGATGGTTTGGGCTGTGGAGTTAAGTCTCAGGTATGGCTCTGGCTGGGTCAGTGCTGATAGCTAGCTGTAGGTTACCAGAAAGAAAGAAAGAAAGAAAAAAAAAAGCTTGGGGTTGGCAGAAGGTAAGAGGCTAGCTATAGAGGGTTGAAACACCTGTGGATTTGCATTTAGATGCTATCAGAGGCTCTTGGTGTTGTGAGACTGAAGATTGTAGTCATCTCAAACCCTGTTCTACTTTTAGAATACAGATCCAAAGATCTAGCTGTTGGTGGCTCACACCTGTAATCCTAGCTACTCAGGAGGCTGAGAACTGAGGACTGAGGTTCAAAGCCAATCCAGGAAGAAAAGTCTATAAGACTCTCAGCCTTCCCTTCAGGATCAGGTGTCCTCCAGAGACAAAAAGCAAAAAGCACTTTTGTTCTGCCAGAGCAAAAAACCAAACATGAAGCTGTGGTTCAGGTGTAAAGCACTACCCTTGAGCTCTAAGTTCAAGCCTTAATGCCAGAAAAAAATGGGGAGCAAGTAAAATAATACTTAGTGGGAATGAGGTAAGATATATATATATATATATATATATATATATATATATATATATATATATATAAACTGGTGAACCATTACCATCAACCTTGACCACATTTTTAAATTTCCTAAAATAAGTTTTAAAATCACAGAGCTTTTCAGTTCTTATGGATAAGGACAAGCCCATATTAGACTACGAATATAAAGAGTTCTATCTTCTTACGTTGAACAGGGTCACCCCATTGTAACCTCCCCTGAGATCTTTGTCTTGGTTAATCAGTCTTCTAGCCAGACCTCTCTATTGAATTCAATCTTATGAAATGTGTTTTGTCCTTGGCACAGACTAAGCTTGAGACAGACATGTAGCCAAGTACAAAGGCCATCTAGGTCCCTGAGATGGGCTTCAGAGCTTCTGTTTAATTGAAACACCTTAAAATGTAAGCTGTATTTCTGATTTGATAAGTTCTAAAAGATAGGGCTTTTGCTAGATGCTGGTGACTCATGCCTGTAATCCTAGCTACTCAGAAGACTGAGATCTAAGGATGGTGGGTATGAAGCCAACCCGGGCAGGAAACACCAAAAAAAACGACAACAACAAAAACCCAGAAGTGGAGCTATGGCTTGAGCACAAAGCTCAGGGACAGCATCCAGGCCCTGAGTTCAAACTCCAGTATTGATTGGTTCTACAGTTCCCACTCTAACTCTCACTAGCTGTGAGATCTCCAGCGAGCTCAGCAGGCCTTTCTGATTCTTGTACAAACAACCCCAGGGGATTTTTAGGAATAGAGACCTCCATGGAATGGTTTAAATAAGGGATCCCTTCCTTTTCCCCTCACTGTGCTGTCTCAACAGTACCCTTGGGTTGGTATGTTCTTCTTTACATCACTTTCACAGAATCTGTCTTCTCTGTGTTTTCCCCATCTTCCCTAAGCCTCTGCCTAGAACTTCCCTCAGCCCCACCCCACTCCCCAACACAAAGAGCACAGCAACATCTCAACTACAGAAATCAGTCCACGAGGCTGGGAAGGTGGCTCAGTGGTAGAGCGCTTGCCTTGCAATGCATGAGGCCCTGAGTTCAATTCCCCAGCACCACATAAGCAAAAAGAAAAAAGCCGGAAGTGGCACTGTGGCTCAAGTGGTAGAGTGCTAGCCTTGAGCTGAAGAGCTGAAGGACAGCACCCAGGCCCAGAGTTCAGGCCCCACAACTGGACCCCAAAAAAAAAAATCAGTCCACGAAATAGTAGGATCTGGGTCATCCATCAACACCCACCCATCAAACATGTACTGCCATGCCCTGTCTTGAGACCATGACATTCAGTGTGAACAGACAGACAAAAGTCCCTATCTTCATGATACTTGAGATTGCAGAAGGGAAGAAGCAAATAGTAAACAAGTCAACACATCAACAAAATGACTTCTGGCCTGGTGTGGTGGGGGACAGACTCAGAATCTCAGCACCCAGAAAGGAGGCTGAGACAGGAGAACGGAGAGTTTGAGGCTAGACTGAATTGCAAAGCAAGATTCTGTCTCTAAAAGAAACATGAAAGAAAAGAAAAAGAGTTGAGATGCCAGCAAGTGCCATCACTCTGTGGCAAAGAATGACTGGACGGTGGGAGTATGGAACTTTTCTTTTTCCCCCTCTATGTTTTGTGTTTATTCCAAGTGTGCCAGAATGAGGTTGTATTCATGATGTAATAAGAATGAAATTAACCCTCCTGGCCCTGGAGATCTCTGAGGAGGCAGAATGTCTGCATGTAGGCAATGAAGTGTGGCTGTAGTGAGGGAGGAGGGCTGCAGAGAGATTGTGTCCCCTTCCCGTTCTTCCCCAGTCCCCTCTGTCCTGTGATCATGGCATTACTCTTATAATTAAACCCTATGTTCTCATTGCCTGGGATGCTTGTTTACCTCCTGCCTAACCAGTCTACAAGCAGCTCCCATAGGCCATGATCAAAACATGAGTTCACTGAGCTTGGTTCCCCTGGGATGGTGGCCTGGCCCTGCCTGGAACTGTGTGTTCCCTTCTCCAGGGAATTTCCTGAGACCCTAGAATGTCTGTCTCCCCAAGTCAGAAAGAGCCTGGCCTGGGGCCTCCCAAAACCTCACCCCCATCCCCCTCCAGATGATAAATTTGAGGCAATCTGAGGGGGTCTGACTTAGAGCAACAGCAAATCACAAGAGCCCAGTCCAGATTCATTCCCAGTCCAGAGGCTTTCCCCATCCAGTGCCCTCAGGGCGGCTCTGCAAGTGGGAAAGGCTGCTGACTTCCTGCCTGCCTGTGGCCAGGGTCACAAGAGAGCAGGATTACAGCACAGACAGACTGCAGGATGGGCCAAGGGGAGGCTGGAGACAGAAGTATCTGGGTTCAGGGTGAGGACCTGGAACCAGAATGCAATCCAAAGCAATAAATGGGGTAAGCTCAACTCCTGGTGGCTCCCTGGAGGTGAGGCAGAGGGTGGGAAGTTTTCTGAATTCCCACTCATCAGGCCAAGGAGGAAGAGCAGTTCCTGAGGCTCCAGCCCCTCAGAGCCCTGGCTCCAGTACCGGCACTGTGCTTAGCCTGTACTGCAGCCAGGAAGGCTGGCACAGCTGAAGGAGGCAGCTTAAAAGAAACGGAAGGGGCCTGCAACTTAAAAGCTTTGCCACATCCAGCACCATGCAACAAGCACTTAGCTGAGCCCTTTTATTATAAAGTGGCTGTTGCTGTATTGCAAAACGAATCCCTTTTTAAAAGCCTGGAGGATAAATGCTCAGAAATTCACATTGATTGTTTCAGCAGCTAATGGATTATGGGGAATCACTTTTTTTTATTCCCCTCTACATTCCTCTTTTTTAAATTAAATTATGAATTATAAAAATAATACAGGAATAAAGACTTGATGGAAGTTTCTGATGACTGGAGGATATGGAATAAAGACTGCCCAGCCCTGGGACTCCTGTTCGGTGTATAATAACATGCCTTGTTTTGAGATTTTGTTTGTTCTATGCTAGTGCTGATTTGGAACTCAGGGCCTCACATATGCTAGGCAAGCACTCTGCCACTCACTACATGCCCAGTTTGCCCCTGTGAGCCCCCCACCCACCCCCTGCTTTTTTTAAGGCTGAAGATGAATTCCCATGACCCTGGGCACACAGGAAGTTTCTATAAGGCAGAATTAGATTGCTGAACAGTCTGGGAGACAGGCTGAAGGTTGCACCATCAGACAGGGGCCTCTGAGACACTGGGCCTTGTGCCATGGCCCCCTGTTCCCCCTCCTCCAAAAGACCGTGGTCTCCTCTCACCTAGAAACTTCTCTCTGACAGTCAAATATGCAAAAGGGAATGGATCCTTGATACAATTTCTGTGAGGAGCCTAGAGTTCAAACCAAACTGAAAAAGTTCTAGAACATTCTCCAGTGGGGGGGGAGGGGAGACTATCAGAAGACATCAAAGGCATGGGCAAACCCTGAGGCAAGAATGAGTGACACACAGCCTCCCAACTATTCAGCCTCCCAGCCTCACCTTTGACCCAGTAGCCCTACTCAAAAGAAGAAAGTGTCTGCCTGAGACCCCTGGTAGTTTGATACTCTCCAGAGCCACAGAGAAAGTAAAGGCCAGTCATTCCCAGGGGGTCCCAGTATTCAAACCTGAGCAGCTTCAACACCTTGTGCCCTAGCCCTCCACCCCAGGCCTCCTTGTCTCATTCCATTGCCTGAGCATCTTCCCACTTTTCGGCTCCTGCTGTTGCCATGGTAACCTCATCAGCTGCCACTGTGGGGAAAGGCAGAGCTCTGGGTTCTTGCTGGTCCAAAAGAGCATGGAAACCAGGTATTAACTAACAGCTGCCTAGAAGAACCTTCCTTATCCCTATTTTATAATTACAGACAGACAGAGAGAGAGAGAGAGCAAACCTGGACTTGAGAATAGCCCTCAATGGAAGCAAAGACAAGTAAAACAGTTACGGTTTGTATGTCTTATACAGCCGTTAGAAATGATGTTTACAAAGGGTTTTAAATAACACGAGGGAAATGCGTGGGTCGGCAAAATCTGAAGTCCATTTAGAAGAAAATGTTCCTCAAAGAAAGAACTTAGGCTGGGCACCGCACACTTACAATCTTAGCTATTTGGGATCAAATTTCTAAAAGCTTGAGACTATCTGAAAAACAAACTAAAAGGGCTGGAAAGCACTCAAGTGTAAGGTCTTGAGTTCAATCCCCCTGGTGGGGAGTGGGGGTGGGGTGGAGCTGACATTCTGTTAAATTAGGAGATACTGAGTGTCTATTCTGCTTTGGAGATTCATGGTACACACTTCAACCTACTAAAGATGCCCCCACCCCCCAGGGGAGTCTTCCTGTCCAGCCACTGTAGTTAGCTTGATTTCATTCAGCATTTTTCTGACCTGCTGGATGATGGCCCTTCACTGCGCTATGTCGTGTCACCTCTCCTGTTGGAGTGATCCAACAGACGGCTGGCTCCCCATACCTCCCTGGGGTCTCCAGGAGCTCCTTGTAGACAAAGCTACATTTCCTCACTTTCTCTCTCCATCCCAAAGTCCCCGCCATGGCCTGGCAAATGGGGATTTTCCAGAAGAGCCTTTAGGGCTAGATTGAATTCAGGTTTCTGCCGCCTGGCAGAATCGTGACAAAGAAGAAATTAAATTTGGTTATAAAGAAAAACAAAGATTTCTTGCACATCAGAGTTTGGTCTGGGAGACATATATTAATTAATTATTACATATGTTATGGGGAGCTACAGAACAGGACTGAGCCCAAGCCAGGCATAGCCTATCATCTAAGCTACTTAGAAGGCAGAGATCAGGAGGATCATGGGTGAAGGGCAACCTGGGCATACAAATTCATGAGACTCCACCATTTCAGCCATGCCTGGCACTGATCATCCCAGCTACATGAGCAGCACAATGGCTAGACACGGAGGCTCAGCTTGCCATTCCAGTGACACAAGGAAACACAAATAGAAGAAGCATAGCTTGTGCTGGCTCCAGCAGAAAGTGAGACCCTACCAAGAAAAAAGAGGACTGGAAATATGGCTCAAGTGCTTGAGTGCCTGCCTTGCGGATGAGAAACCCTGAGTTTAATCTACAGTGTTGAAAAAAAAAAAAAGCACTAGTAGCTCACACCTATAATCCTAGCTACTCAGGAGGCTGAGATCTGAGGATTACAATTCGAAGCCAGCCCTGGCAAGAAAGTATATGAAATTATAATCTCCAACTAAACAGTTAAAGGCCAGAGTGGAGCTGTGACTCAGTAGTAGAGCATCATCCTTGAGTAAAAATAGTTAAAGGAGGGCTGGGAAGGTGGCTCAGTGGTAGAGCGCTTGACTTGCATGCATGAGGCCCTGGGTTCGATTCCTCAGCACCACATAAGCAAAAAGAAAAAAGCGGGAAGTGGTGCTGTGGCTCAAGTGGTAGAGCGCTAGCCTTGAGCTGAAGAGCTGAGGGACAGCACCCAGGCCCAGAGTTCAGGCCCCACGACTGGACCCCCCCAAAAAAAAATTAGTTAAAGGACTATGTCCAGGCTCTGAGTTCAAGCCTCAATACTGGCACAGGAGGAAAGAAGGAGGGTGGGAGGGAGGGAGGGAGGAAGGGAGGGAGGGAGGGAGGAAGGAAGAAAGGAAGGGAGGAAGGAAGGAAGGAAGGAAGGAAGGAAGGAAGGAAGGAAGAATAGAAAAAAGAAAGAAGGAAAGAAAGAGAGAAAGAAAGAAAAGAGAAAGGAAGGAAGGAAAGAAGGAAGGAAGGAAGGAAATTGAGTTCAAGTGTCCTCAACACATTGGAACTGAGGGCTGGTTTTTGGTAGATAGACATACAGACTCCGGCACCTGCCATGTCCCTTCAAATACCCTGTGTTCTGCAGACTTCAGTTAGGAAAGTCTGATGTGAGAGGGGGAAACCACTGTAGGATGCTAGGTAATCCTTTATGTCCTTCCAGTCTCTACCCCTGCTCCTCCCTGCTGCTTAACCCAGAGAGGCTTGGAGTTCTACCCAGTGCACCAACCCCCAGCCATCCAGCAACCTCTGCTTCCCAAGACGTTGGCCACAGTGAAAGAAGCCATCATTGATTGTAAAGAACACTGACAAGTGCTGCGCATGCCTGCTGAGCGTTGGATGCAGGGTGATAGGCTCTCCTCCACTTGCCATTCCAGACGTGCAGAGGATGTGACAGCTCCATCCCGGGTCAGATTTGTTGCAATGCCAAACCTGAAAGAGCACTCCAGAGCCTGGTAGACAGAAGGAGAAGTCTGAGATCTCTTAGAAGCCCATTAAGCAAAGAGGCATAAACACTGAGAGCAAGGCTGGGAGAAGCTGGGATGCCTCTGGTTTGCAAACCTTGGTGCTTCCTTGTCTTCATGAATTATGCACAGCCACAGCCAGGCACTGATGAATAATGCAGGAGGCAGGAGCCTAGGCATGGCCCAGCTTCCAGATGACCTGCTCTGCTGTCAGCTCCAGGGATACTGTAGCCCCCACTCCAGTAAGTCAGAGGTGAGGGGGAGGGGCTACTGAGGTTGTGCCTGGGGGCTCTGAGACCCTGCTGCCTGGGTGCACCAGGCTAGGTGCTCAGGCTGCAGGCATCCCTAGAAAGGGCAGCCTTTTGCAGTTTGTAATTTCCACACTTCCTCTATCTACTGGGGCTTGGTTATTGTCTCTAAGCTTTTTAATTGGAGATAAGTCTCATAGACTGTCTTCGCCCAGGCTGGCTTCATACTTCAATCCTCACATCTCAGCCTCCTGAGTAGCTAGCATTACAGGTGTGAGCCACCAGTGTCAGGCTTCAGGGACCTCTTTTGAGATCTACACTAAGGAACCCTATGCAACTCGGTGGGTCAGAGGAATAGGAATTCTGGGCCAGTATGGTGCCTTCCTTTGCCTTCCTATAGGCCTGCAGGCTCGGGGGGGGGGGGGGGGGGGGGGGCGGGGGAGACGCAGGACAAGCCTAGGTGTTCATTGTGATTGTCAGTGGAAGTTTCCATCCAAGAAGCTCAAAGACACCTATCTGGCTTTCCTCTGTCCCTGAGCAGCTAGCTTCTAGAAGGCCCACTATCCCTCAGGACTTGTGATAATGTTGATTTCTCCCCCCCCCATCCCCCCACCCCAGCCTCTCACCCTCACACCCTGAGTCACATGGTCTCTGGAAATCCCTTTAGAAAGTGGGCTATGGGCTTCTACTGCTTGGATACTCCCTAGACTGATCAGAGGGGTTCTCTAGTCCTCTTTGCTTCTCAAGCAAGCAAGATGGCTGAGAAACAGGATTTCCTAGACACTCTCAGAGTGTTACAATAAACCCAGAGAGGATGGATGGAAGAAAGGCAAGGAGAAAGAAGGGGAGAAGAGCACTCACGGTAGAAAGTAAGGCCTGGAAGCCCCTCCCCATGCCTCTGCAGCAGGGCTGGCCCTCTCCTGAGGAACAAGACTGACTGCTCCCACATAGCCCTGCACCCCCCCAGCCATGGGGACAATTGACACCCTGTTTACAGGAGAGGAGCTGGAGACTTTTGGTCTTTGTCACTTGTGGGAGTTCCAACCTTGCTTTACTAATTCCAAAACGCAAGTCTTTCCTCCAGCCTCCATTTCAGTTTCTGAAATGGGGTTATATGCACGGCCAAATACTGCCAAAGAAACCCTCAGGTCACCAAGCCAGGCAGTAAAGCTGGTCACTGCTGAGGTGCATGTGGTTAAGATGTCCTGGTAACATCAGCCAGGGGACATTTTATCTTTAATGTGGACTTCTGAAGATGCTTCAAATGCCTTTGAAAAGACGATTCCCCTGGGAGATCTCTGGGCTTGCTTTTTTTATTTTATTTTATTTTTTGTCTCCAAGATGGGGACTTGAACTCAGTACCTGAGATTTTTGCTCATTGGCTAGTGCCCTACCAACTGAGCCACGCATCCAACCCTGATCACTAGGCTTTCTAAGGCCCAGTAAGGCTTCTGTCTCTGAAAGGACATACGTGGGCTATGCACTGGACACTGGGCTTCTTGCTCTGAAGGAATTCACCCAGGGTTGACTGGGTGAATTTTCATTCACAGTGTTAGTGACCGAAGGCATCTTCTTATTGGCTACCCCCAACCTCCAGGGACACAGATCCCACTAGCTGTTGCCCTGTCCTACCCAATGCCCACATTCTCCTCACACCAATGCCTTCCCTTCCTTTGTAGAGTTTCCTTTAGGTCAAAGGTCATGTGGCCCAGGAAACCTTCTTTATCTTTTGAGTCCCCGGAGTCCTGCATAAGGCCTGGCACACAGTAGGTGTTTAAAGTGCGTGAGAAGGGAAAGATAGAGCCCAGCCTTAACCACTTCTTCCCCTCCTTCCTGCTACAGATGCCTTTCCATACTTTGATGAGTCTCCACTCCCACGTGACAGGGACTTGTCTCTGCAAGTCCATTGTGAGCTGGACCTACATGAGGCATGCTGGTTACCTGGAGCCGGAAGTGAACCTGAGAGGAGGTGATGTGTCCACAGTCACTTCCTGATTCTTCATGATGGCTTTGGTGAAGCCGTCAATGTCATCATTAGGAGACTAACCAAGTATTACTCTACCTTTTCCTCCATAGGAGGCAAAGCCAAACCCATAGAGGTCCAAATCAGGTACCACAGAGTGGGGTGCTTGTTGGGAGTTGTTAACTCTCACACACATATGTCGGAGGGTGTACCACAGTGCCTATTTGTACAGATGAGATGGGCGGGGCCCTGCACAGGCAGGGGGTGGGCTTAGGGACTTGCTGCACTTAAGGTAGACAGCCAGTCATGAGGAGAGAGGTGAGAGCTAGCGCTGTGGCCTGCACCAACCCTTAGCCAGTGAATTCTCTGGTCTCAGCCCTGTGTTTTGCTTCACTGGATGGAGATGGGTTGATGGATGTCCCATTGCTACAGATGGTGTATGCTTCAGACTTTACGTGGACTATTTCATTGGACACTAACACTTTCAGACTTGATGAGGCACGGGGAGGTTAAGGAGCTTCCCCAAGTGGGCTCTGGTAACTAGTAGCCAGGTAGGATTTGAACTCAAGTGGACCAGCTCCAGCTTCATGGCCTGATCCACTCTGCTCTCTCAGGTCCTAAGACCTTCCCTCCCTTCTTCTCCTTCTCTTCATCCTTTTCTCTCTGTTCTACCCACTCCTTCCTCTTCCCCATGCCTAGAGGAGCAAGAACTCTTTCCTGCCCTCTTCTTTCCAGCCCAAGACCTCCCATCTGTGCAGAGAGAAGAACAAGGAGAGGAGGAGACATAGCCAGCATTGCCCATTCCTATTACAAATGGGAGAAACTGAGGCACAGACGAGACAATGACTTGCTCAGAGAAATGCCTAAGTGTGGATCATGGAACCCCAGTGTGCACTTTTGGCCCTGAGAACCAACAGGCTGAGGGGACTGCTCCCACACCATGACCCCCTTACCTCCCACCCCGATTTGCAAACCTTTGAATCTCAGCAGTACACACAGACAGGCCAGAGACCACGCATGTTTAACTTTATTTCTCTCCATGCCAAGAAATACAGTCACTGATTATGGCGGGGGGAGGGGGGAGAGGGAAAAGGGGAGAAGGAAGAGGGAGAGAAGCAGTCTTTGCTCCCCACAGGACTCTAGGAGAGGCTAGTCAGCACCCTTAGCCATGGGACCACCATATTCATGCAGCAGGAAGCTGGACCAAGATGGAGCTAGAAGAGAAGGGCCACTGCCCCTCTCCACTTCAGCATAGTCTGGAGATGCCAGACTGCCTATGACCTGGTTCTGCTGGAAGTGTCCCTCTGTCCCCCTCCCTGGGGCTGACCTCTGGGAGCCCGAGTGGTGTTCCAAGTTGCTCTTGTCAATGAAAGAACGTTCCAGCTGAGCCATTTCCCAGGACTCTGTGCTAGTAGCTTCACTGAAACAGGGTTCTAGACTGTTCCGTGCTTCAAGTGTGAATCAATGTATGTGTATGAGAAATGCAGTGCCTAATGTGTAGTGTGGCGAGATGGGGAGAAGGCCCAACACGTGCAGCCTACCCAGGACACGAAGGTCATAGAGATAAAGACCCTCTCTGCTTGGTTTTCTCCGTATGGTGATCCCTAAGCTCTCTCCTCCCAGGTTCTGGAGCTGGGGGTCTCCAGGACCTAATGGACACCAGCCACTTATAACCCAAACCCTGAAACTGGCGGATCTCCTGGAATCATGGCTCCCTGACCTAGCCTGACCTCCCAAGCTGCATGAACACTCTGCTTTCTCACAGAAAATATGGACAACTTTATTTTGGCTTCACAGATCCCATCAACAAACTCAGCCAGTCCCCACTTTAGGAGTGAGAGAGGCTTCCAGTGGAGACCTGATAGAAATACCAGCCTTGAAGAATCCATGAAGACTTCTGCCTTCTGGGAGTTTTTGTAGAGTGTGGAGTGTCAGCCTGGGGTTCTGGAGGGGAGGCAGGAGGGTCCTGCTGTGGGGTAGGGGAATGAGGCCTTGCCAGTGTGGCTGGGACTGGGACCTGTCCCTACATTGAGGGCAGTGACCCTGGTGCTAGGCGAGGAAGCCAGGAGACCAGCAGGAAAGGTAAAGCTTTTGCGGCTACATCCTGTGCTGGGGAGAAACTGGGGAAGAGGCCCTTGTGGGGGAAAAAAAATCAAGGAGGGAGACAGGCCTGCTCAGCAGCTGTCATGTGATGTCTAGACCCCTATCTCCAAGAATGTGAAAATATCCCCAAGTTCCCTCATTCCTTACTTTTTCAAATCTGGATCTTTTGACTCAGTCCTTCTCTCAGTTTTGGGACTCTAGATTCCAAAACAATATTCCAAATATTCCAATTATGGCTCAGTCCTTCTCTCTGTTTTAGGACTCTAGATTACAAAACTCTAAACTCCAAAACAGCCTGCTGGGTGCTGGTGGCTCACGTCTGTAATCCTAGCTCCTCAGGAGGCTGAGATGGTGCAGCCTTGAGCTGAAGAGTTCAGAGACAACACCCATACCCTAAGTTCAAGCCCCAGGATCGACAAACAAACAAACAAATGCCTTTATAAAATAAAACCTTCTATGGCCAACTATGGTAAGCAACTCAAATAACTAGGGAATCTGTGGGATTTTCTCACCCCCATCTCCAGTCCCAAGCCAACTCTACTCCGGGGATGCCAGGCTAAGAATTTAGCATCTGATGGGGTTGGGCTGAAGCCTGCCCCTCCGCTAAGCACAGGGGCCCTTAAGCCCCTCTGCATAGGCTCCTTAGTCTGCACCCTAAGTCATGGAGGAGGTCATAGCAGAGGAGAGCTCAGGCTGGCCTAGGTTGGGTCAGGTCCCAGGAGATTCCCATTGGTGACCCAGACTACATGCTCAGGAGGTGGCGAGAGGCAGACAGGGTTATCAAGGGAACACACTAGGACCAGAGTTCTCAGCAGCCAGCCAGACAGGTCAGTGTGTTTGTAGTCTCATCCTCATCAACTTCTCTGCCCCTCCACATTGCAGTGGAAGGTTAACCCCGGTAGTGGCTGCCTCCTGGCCGCCCTTCTGGCAGCTTCAGCTGGGCTGAGGCTGGGATCACCATAGGCAAGAGGCACAAAGCATGCGTGCAGTCTGTTTCCTCCCCTCGAGAAAAAGTACAAAAGATGAAGTCCTACTTCTGTGTTCCTAGACTGCAGACGCCATGAGCCTGTGCAGCTGCTTTCCCTATTGTAGGTGATCTGATCAGTGGGGCTGGTTTTCTTCTTGTCTGGCAGTTTATGTTGCTTGATTGGTCCCAGGAAATTGTGAGGATGAGAAACAAGCCAGAGCATTGGGGTCAAAATGCCGGGATGTGTCCGTGAGATTAAACTCGTTTATCCATTGGTTACATAGTAAATTTCCTTTCCTTCCTTCCTTCCTTCCTTCCTTCCTTCCTTCCTTCCTTCCTTCCTTCCTTCCTTCCTTCCTTCCTTCCTTCCTTCCTTCCTTCCTCCTTCCTCCACATATTCCCATCTGGTGTGGGCTGATAATGGGGTGTCTTGGATTTTCCTCCAAGATTGTGCTTTTGGAGACAGGTGGCTACTTGGCAGCCACCATCCTGCCATCCCGTGGTATATAAATATGTGGGTTCAGAGCTGGCCAGTGTCTGCTTGTGCTAGCATGGCTCCCTGCTTCCTTCTATTTACTGTGAACTGTAAAGAAAGAGAACAGTTAAGACAGAACAGAGCTCAGAACATTGGGAATTCAACAATTTGAGGGTTTGGTTTTGGTTTTCTAATGGAAAATGGTAACAGGGATAAGGTAGAGGGGCCCGCAACCTCTTTGGTTTGGAACTCTTGGTAGAAGTGAACTCCTGTCAATGAAAGAAGACTGCGATTGATTCCTCACTGATCCTACCTAGGCCAATTAAAATCAGTCTTGGCATTTCTGGTTTTTTCTTTGTTTGTTTTTTGTTGGTTGTGGAGCCTGAACTCTGGACCTGGGCTCTGTCCCTCAGCTCTTCAACTCAAGGCTAGCACTCTACCACTTGAGCCACAGCGCCACGTCTGGCTTTTTCTGCTTATGTGCAAGGCAAGCACTCTACCACTGAGCCACATTCCCAGCCTGGCACTTCTGTTCTAACTATTGACAGAGGTACTTTAAGGAGGCCAATCACAGGTACTGTTTTGTTTTCCTACCTCGTTACTGGACTGGTCAATATATGTACTATTACTATGAGCACTGTTAGTGCTTCTGCTTGTCATCTTGCCACATCATGGGAGCAATCCTGCCTAGAGACGAAGCCAACACACTGGAAAGCAGGGGAAAAAATGAGGCAGATTCCTGTCACTATTCTCTGATAACCTTGTCACACTTTTGTTCAAAAATTAACACACAATGCTGAAACAATTTATGAAAGTTAACAGATTTCCTTTGCCCACTTGAGTTCAGAAAGTTGTCTCTTGACATTGCAGAGTCCTGCCTGGCACTGATGGCTCATGCCTGTAATCCTAGCTATTCAGGAGGCAGAGATCTAAGGATCAAGATTCAAAGCTAGCTTCGGCAAAAAAGCCTCTGAGATTCTT
>NW_012267247.1:5840773-5926837 GCF_000151885.1 Dipodomys ordii
TGGGTTGTGGGGCCTGAACTGTGGGCCTGGGCACTGTCCCTCAGCTCTTTAGCTCAAGAGTAGCACTCTACCACTTGAACCATAGCTCCACTTCCGGGTTTTTCTGCATATGTGGTGCTAAGGAATCAAACCCAGGGCTTCATGCATGTAAGGCAAGCACTCTACCACTGAGCCACCTTCCCAGCCCTCTCTGAGATTCTTATCTCCAATTAACCACCCTTGGTGCTGTGGCTTAGAGTGGTAGAGTGCTAGCCTTGAGCAAAAAGAGCTCCAAGACAGAGCCTAGGACCTGAGTTCAAGCCCCATGACTAACCAAAAAATGAAAAAAGAAAGAAAGGAAAAAAGAGAAGGAAAATAAAAGAAAAGAAAAAGAAAGTCTTGGCTAAGATGACAAAGAGAAGGGCAAGAAAAGCCTATGGCCCTGAGCTAGTGGCTCCTGCCTCTCAGACACGTGCAAGCCCATCAGCCTGCATTAATGAGGAAGAACACGGAGACTCTGAGAGGTTATGAAACATGCTTCCATTTGCATAGGGAGACGGGAATTCTGAACCTAGGCTGATTGCAAATCTGTATAATTCCTTCTCTCCTGCCAAGGTTACCCATGACCCCAGGGCAGATTTCCATTCAGTGAGCCTCACATAGGACCTGTGGATTCTGCAGATGGTGCTCCAGCTGCAGATCCATGAAGAACTTCTTGTTTTTTGTTTTATTTTTGTCAGTCATGAACCCCCGGCCTGGGCTTTTTTGCTAGCACTCTATCACTTTGAGCCACAGCTCCACTTCCAGTTTTTGAATAGTTAATTGGGGATAAGAGTCTCCTCACAGGGACTCTTCTGTCTGGATTGGCTTTGAAACCTGATCCTCAGATCTCAGCCCTCCTGAGTGGCTATGATCATAGACATGGGCCACTGGTGCCCATGGTTGTTACTGGTTTTTTTTTTTCCTTTGTAAGTGTGCCTTACATCACTGTACTTCATTATAATAGAATTTGAATTATTTGATTATATAATTATAATAATTATAAATAATATATATAAATAATTATAATTATTTGAATATTATATGAACTGGTTTGGTGAGGCACTTATGATCCCAGTTACTTAAGAGACCATAGATTTTTTTTTTTGTCGGTCATGGGGCTTGAACTCTGGGCCTGGGCGCTGTCCCTCAGCTCTTCAGCTCAAGGCGAGCGCTCTACCACTTGAGCTACAGCGCCACTTCCGGTTTTCTGGTGGTTTATTGGAGATAGGAGTCTCTCGGTCTCTCCTGCCCGGGCTGGCTTTGAACCGTGATCCTCAGATCTCAGTCTCCTGAGTAGCTAGGATTACAGGCGTGAGCCACCAGCACCCGGCTGAGACCATAGATTTCTATCCATGGATCTAGGTGATCATCTGTAGGTCAGGGTCTAAGGCAAAAATGTGAAACTCTCCCTGAAAACAAAACAAAACAAAACGCTGGAAGCATAGCTCAAGCAGTAGAGCACCTCCCTAGCCAGTGCAAAGCACTAAGTTCAGACTCTAGTATGGAGGATAGAGAATGGATTCTTCTGCCGAGTTGGCTTCACTGGGCCGCCCCTTTGGGTGCTCACAGAGCACTGATTCCTGACTTCCTGCCTGTGCATGGTTTGCTTCTGGTTTGCCCTGGCTGTCTCAGCAAGCAGGCATATGCATCATTTTACAAAGATGACTCACAGCCTTCATCACACTGGGGAGCTTCTTCCTGGTCCTTGATTCATGTGCCCAGCCAGATAGGACTAGGGAGATCAGACCTGAGACTAGAGCTTATAGCCTGACTCCTAGGGAGGCACTGCTGGGGTTGGAGCCATTGGAATGCAATGTATTCTCCTCTCCATCCCCACTCACTGCAACTGCCTTAGGGGCTCCCTTTGCTCCGTACAGCCAGGCCTCACCTGCAAAGTTGACCGTGACAGCCACAATGATGATCACGATCCCGAGGATGATGAAGGTGATGCTAAGCAGCCTAGCCAGACGGCCGAGCCTCCGGGCCCCGTCCATGTCTCCTTGTTGCACGCTGCTTCGAGACTGCAGAGAAAGATGGCAGAGATCTCAGGAAGGCTGTCCACCAGCTGGTGGCAAGCCGGCAGTGGCCTAAATGCCACTGTGTGCCACAGTGTCCCCACTGCCACCCACATTTTAGCAGCCTCCTCCTGGAGAGTTGGCCCGTGCCTCTGTGTGATCCCAGACCAAGCCTAGTCTTTGTTGGCAAGGGACAGCTGGAATCAGAACCAAACAATGCAGAGTGCTTCCTCTTAGGATAGTTCATGGCAGAGTGACAATGGCAGGTGGTATAATAGAGAACCAGAAACTGGGAGGAGGGACCTGGTTCCAGGACACAGCCCCTCTCCCCCAACCCCCCGGGGTCCAGCTCAAAGTCAATGTGTGTGGTTTTTTGTTTTGGGGGATTTTTTTTTTTTTGGTCAGTCATGGGGCTTGAACTCTGGGCCTAGGCACTGTCCCTCAGCTCTTCAGTTCAAAGTGAGCATTCTACCACTTGAGCCACAGTACCACTTCTGGTTTTCTGATGGTTTATTGGAGATAAGCATCTCACAGACTTTCAACCAAGCTCCCCCCATCACACAAGAAAGCCAGGGCTGGCATAGGGGAAACTGGTCTGTCCTTGTTCAGCTCTGTTTTTTACCTTGAACTTAGGGAATCTGGTGAAATTGGGTGGATAAGGGGGAGGGGCCCTGAGCAGGCCTTGGATATCTTGGTGGGAAGTGTGTGAGTATCCAGCCTTAGGACCATGCCTGTGATGATCTGCAGTCATCTGCAGGACCAGGGCTGAGCCTAGAGTCCTCATCTGGAAACTTTCTGTTCCTTTTATGTTTTGTGGACTTGCCTTAGCCCTCTATGGACAGGCACAAACAAGAGTCTCCTAAAGTGGGCCTACTTCAAGCCCTCAGACCAGCCATCAGTTACTTCTGATTTTTTTTTTTTTTTTTGTCAGTTGTGGGCTTGAATTCTGGGCCTAGGCTCTGTCTCTGAGCTCTTCAGCCCAGAGCTCTCTCCCACTTGAGCCACAGTGTTACTTCTGGTTTTCTGGTGGTTAATTGGAGATAAGAGTCTCACAGACTTAGGGCTGGGAAGGTGGCTCAGTGGTAGAGTGCTTACCTTGCATGCATGAGGTCCTGGGTTCGATTCCTCAGCACCACATAAGCAAAAAGAAAAAAGCTGGAAGTGGCCCTGTGGCTCAAGTGGTAGAGCACTAGCCTTGAGCTGAAGAGCTGAGGGACAGTGCCCAGGCCCAGAGTTCAAGCCCCACAACCGGACCCCCCCCAAAAAGAAGAGTCTCACAGACTTTCCTGCCCAGGCTGGCTTTGAACTGTGATCCTCAGATCCTAGTCTCCTGAGTAGCTAGGATTACAGGCATGAACCACAAGTGACCAGCTACTTCTGATTCTTATAGATTGTAGTTAAGTACATGATGATGATGATGATGATGACGACGATGATTATCATGATCATGATGACTCACTGAATGAACCCTTGCTTTGTGCCAGGAAGCTTGCTAAGGGCTAAACTTACTGATCTCATTTGGCCTCCGAATATTGTCTCCCAGATAAATAAAGTTGAGGTTTGGGGCCATGACCTTGCTCTCTCTGCTCTCTTGATGCAGGGGCCTCCACCATCAGGGGCCCATCCCCTTCACTGCTCAAAATCCTAACCAATCCGCCCCAACTGCATTTTCATGCTAAGCAAGTAGTAGGTCAATGCCACATCTGATGCCATCTGCATCTCACCTGTGTGCTCCCCCCCCCACTGAGCCACACCCCTGGAGTCTACTCTCAAAGTCACAATTCCTCTGCCATCCACCTTGCTAATTAACTGAGGGGCAAGGGGATAAAATGATTGGATACTGGCTTCTGTTTTTTTTTTTTTTGGTCCGGTCGTGGGGCCTGAACTCTGGGCCTGGGCACTGTCCCTCAGCTCTTCAGCTCAAGGCTAGCGCTCTACCACTTGAGCCACAGCGCCACTTCCGGCTTTTTTCTTCTTGCTTATGTGGTGCTGAGGAATCGAACCCAGGGCCTCATGCATGCAGGGCATGCACTCTACCACTGAGCCACCTGCCCAGCCCGGATACTGGCTTCTGAAAGACCCCTTGGACCATTGTGTAGGGATCCAAGGGGAGAGTAAGTCAGGAGGTATTGCAAGCATTCAGTGAGAGCCAGCTATGAAAGCTCAGTCCTGAATTCCCAGGATTTAGGATGCTGAGGCAGAAGACAAGGTGATCAGTAGTTCAAGACCAGCCTAGGTTATATAGCAAGACTCTATCCTCCCCTTCCCCGCCCCCCCCACAAAAAGAGCTGGGTGCTGGTACAGGCCTATAATCCTAGCTTCTTAGGAGGCTGAGATCTAAGGATCTCAGGTCAAATCCAATTGGACAAGGAAATCTATGAAACTCTTTTTTTTATCTTTTCCTGCCAGTCCTGAGGCTTGAACTCAGGGCCCAGGCACTGTCCCTGAGCTTGTTTTACTCAAGGATAACACTCTACCACTTGAGCCACAGAGCCACTTCTGACTTTTTTCTGTGTATGTGCTACTAAGGAATGGAACCCAGGGCTTCATGCATGCTAGGCAAGCACTCTACCACTAAGCCACATTCCCAGCCCTTTAGTGCTAGAATAACAGCCTTGAGCAAAAAAGCTCAGAGACAGCACTGAAACCCTAAGTTCCAGCTCCAGGACTGGTACACATAATAATCAGGGAGATGTTGTGAGCATCTGAGGCAGACTTGCCTGCTCATTGTCTTCTATGGCTCTCAGATGACCTTTACACTTCCTGTTTGTAATCTTTTTCTACTCTTTTCTACAATCCCGGAGCCCAGCTAATTGGAATTGTGAACAGTAGCCCCATATACCTGTGTACTTTCCAGCATTCCTGCCTCCCCAAACCAGCACATGCCAACTGCATCCCCATCCTTCCAGAGTAGGTCTACAGAACCACTGATGGGCAGGCAAATGGGGTGTTAGAAAAAAGAAGCTTGTCCAGGGTATGGAGGAATGGCCAGAGGACAAGAGAGAATGGGCGCCAGGGTATCCTAAATGGAAAGTGTCAAGGAGGGTGGGGCCTGCGTGGCTCCTCAGGCCTGGGGGAGGAAGCTAGCAATGAGAGGAGCACTGGGGGAGAGATCTCCAGGCAATCCTGGGGAGAGAGCCAGGTGCAGTGGTGAGCAGGAATGAACAAATCTGGCAGCAGGTGGACACAGCTGTTAGAAGCTTCGCCATGCATGGAGGGGGAAGGGGCTATCTTCAAGAGGGAAGAAGGGCGATCTAGCAAAGAGGCAAAGGGTAACAAGACAAGGAGTCACGGGGCTGCCCACAATGCCCAGGCAGCAGAGAGAAGCTGTGGTCTGACCTGAGACCCAGTGATGGACTGTGGACAGAGGAGGTGAGCCCCTGTTTCTAGGGCTTGGAGGAACATTGGCACAGGTAGACTCACACCTCCATGGGTCTAAAGGTGCGTCTAGGCAGGAGGTTGTGTTTATACTCCTGGGTGTCAGGAATCTTAGCGACAAAGGGCCAGTGCCATCCAGCAACAGGAAAAAAGAACATGGGTCTGAGCCAAGGGAAGGCATGAGTGGGCTCAAGATTTAGCCCATCTTGAGACTCTGAAGCTCAAGGTACAGTCCCCATCTTGCTGACAGAGCCATCTGGATCAGGATTAAAAAGAAAGTCAAGCCGGACACCAGTGGTTCAAACCTGTAATCCTAGCTACTAGCAGGCTGAGAACTGAGGATCGCCCAGGAAAGTCTGTGAGACTTATCTCCAATTAACTACCAGAAAACCAGAAGTGGTGCTGTGACTCAAGTGGTAGAGTGCTCACCTTGAGCTGAAGAGCTGAGGGACAGTGCCCAGGCCCAGAGTTCAAGCCCCATGACCAAGAAAAAAAGAAAATCATACTGGGCTGGGAATGTGACTCAGTGGTGTTGCTCTGCCATAGCATACAAGAGGCCTGAAGTTTCATCCACAGCCCCACCAAAAATAAAAAGCAAAAATAGAGCATGTTTCACAGGTCATGGAAAAGCAGTTAATCCGCATCCCCCTATGTCTCACATCATTCTCTTCTCTCTTACCAGCTTGTGGCATTATTTCTTTCATCTGTGTCTCTATCCTTCTCTAGACTGTATGTTCCATGAAGGCAATCTCCATCATGGTATCCCTCACATCTAATGAAGATCAGGCCCTAGAAGGTTCTCAGTAAATGTTTAAGGAAGAAAGAATTTAAAGGACAAGAATGAGAGGAAAGCTAGGCTCTGGTGGCTCATGTCTGTAATCTTAGCTACTCAGAAAGCTGAGATCTGAGGACCAAGGTTCGAAGCTAGCTGGGGCAGGAAAGTCTGTGAGACTCTTACCTCCAGAAGTAGAGCTATGGCTCAGGTGGTAGAGTGCTAGCTTTGAGTGAAAGAGTTCAGTGACAGAGTCCAGGCCTAGAGTTCAAGCTCAAGGACTGGCAAAAAAGAAAGAAAAGAGGGAGGAAGGAAGGAAGGAAGGAAAAAGAATAATGAGAGCAAAGTGACTCATAACCTTTGAACTTAGCCAGTAGAATGTTCAAAGTAAATAGATTCATGAAAGAAGTAAAGTTAAGCCCAGCACTCATGGCTCACAACTGTAGTCTTTCTAGCTACTCAGGAGGCTTAGATCTGAGGTCCAGAGTCAAAACCAGCCTGGGCAAAGTCCAGGGGACTCATCTCCAGTTAACCAGCAAAAATCCACAAGTGGAGGTATGGCTCAAGTACTAGAGCGCCACTCTTGAGCAAAACAGCTAAAAGAGGCCCTGAGCTCCAGTACTGGCAGGAAGGGAGGAAAGAAGGAAGGAAGGAGGGAGGAAAGGAGGTAAGGAAACAAAGAAAAGCAAAAGAAGAACCAAAGGACTCCGCAGCTGTAAATACAGCCGGCAGAGGGACAGGAGCAGAATTTGAAACAAGCCCTGTTCCCCAGCACTATAGAGAAATGCCTGTGGCTGCAATATTAATTCAGGACCATGGACAGGTAGGTGTGTGTGTGTGTGTGTGTGTGTGCGCGCGCGCGCATGCGCACACACACACACACACACGCACCCACGCACTTGAGTAGGAGAGAGATGGTCAAAGAGGATGAGTCCCCCACACATCCAGCAACCTTACGTCCAGTATCTCCTTTGTCTACAGCGACATGCCAAGCATCTCTTCACACGTGTGCCTTTGGGCCTCAGAGACACCACTAAATTTGTAGCCAAATTTAGCCTCCTTGCTCAGCCTCCTTGCTCCATGAATGGATGATTGTGTGTAAATGAATGCAAATGTGAAGAAACCGCTGTGTCTACAACATATTAAGTTATGAGGTTACCAAAAAAATGCCTCAGGAAGGAAACATCAAAGCCATTCAATCTCTGTGACACTCTCCCATGCTTTGTAGGAACAAGCCACAGAAAACAGGCACCTGGCAGCCTCCTACAAAACCAGTCAGGACTGAGCACCTGCCCCGCATGGTGTAATTAGGGGTGACACTCAGCCCACACTGGCTTAAACCTGAGTTTCCTGCCCATGAAGGATTTTTTTCCCTTCATAGAAAAATCGGCACAGTTTCACAGTGATCACAGTGATCATTTCCATTTATTAAGTGTTTATGAAGCAGTTTCAGTCTGCCCTTGTGGTCTTCCCTTTTCGGGGACCTTATTCCTCGGTTAGTATTTCTCCTTTTGTCTAGGCCTTTCTCGCTGGGATCATGCTAAATCCAAGGCTCTCCTGGTCTCCCAGCTTTTTTCTGTTTCCTCTTCAGCTCTGCCCTGGGTATGTTCCCCTCCTCTGTTTTCTAGTTGTTGCTTTTTCCCACCTCCCCAATCTCTTTTTCCAGGCCCCAGAGTTCAAGTCCCACAACTGACAAAAAAACACCTTTCCTGGGTTGGAGGCATGGCTCAGGTGGTAGAGTACCAGCCAATGAGTGAAAGCAAGCATCAGATAGTGAGTTTGAATCCTGGTCTCAGACAAAAACAAAAACAAAAACCCCTTTTCTGTCTGCTTTCCTCTGCCTACTCCATCAGTATTTTCAATACCAGAACTCCAATAGGGCTCCAACATTTTGGGGCTGGACAGCTAAGAACCTGAAGCAAACCTCCCATCTCTCTTTAGCAAGTGGCCTGTCACTGCCCTTTTTTCTGAGCCTATGGCTGAGCTCAGACTTCTACCATCGCTGTCTGGACATGGGGTCTCTCTGATGTAGTCCATTTCCCACAGTGGGGTTGATAAGTTTTAATTAGTTATTGGTTTTAAAATACAAACTGACTATCCTGCCTCTGTTTAAAACTCCCAGACACTCCTCACCACCACTAGAATAAACCTGAAATTCCAGCTGGGGCATCAGTGGCTTCCACCTGTAACCCTAGCTATTTGGGAAGCTGAGATCTGATGATTGTGGTTCAAAGCCATCCCAGACAGAAAATCCTTGAGAGTTTTATCTCCAACGCACCAACAAAAGTCAGAAGTGGAAGTGTGGCTCAAGTTGAAGGAACACAACCTTGACCAGAAAAACTAAGTGAGAGTGTGAGACCCTGAGTTCAAGCCCCCAGTACTAGCACACATACTCTCTCTGTCTCTCTGTCTCACTGTCTCTCTGTCTCTGTCTCTGTCTCTCTCTCACACACACACACACACACCACACACACACACACACACACACACACACACGGAGTCAATCCCTTCTTCTCAGAGTGAGTTCCCGCCAGCTGCCAAGCCCCATCGCATTCTTACCCCCTTCCTCCTCCATGACAGCCAGCCAGCCCTTTCTTTATCTCAGCCATCTACTGCCCAAGAGCCTGCCACAGTGCCTGCTCCCAAAAGGAGGCACAGTAATTGTTGGGGACCTACCTATCTCTACTTAGTTTTCTTAAAACAAGCAACTTGCCATTTGAGTGGACCAAATGAATGACCCAGCAGTGTAACCAACCATGAGAGAGTGTCATTGCCACCCCTCCCCATATCCTGGCCTGCCTTCGATTCCAAATGCCAGGCTCAACCCCATTCAGCCTCTTCACTCACTAACCACAAGTGGAAATCTGACCACAGTCTTCAGCCCCTAAACCTATCATGGGCATGCTACCACAAGGAGAAAGCTTTAAAACGCTATATAAGGGCAAGCAGACAGTTACAAAGGGCCATAAGTTATGTGAGTCCATTTATACAGTATTCTGAATAGGTAAGTCTAGAGAACAAGAAAGATTTGTATTTACCAAGGATTGTGAGAGATTAGAGGTGTAGAGTAGTGCACAGAGTTCCTTTTGAAAGGGAGGAAGATGTTCAAATGAATTGTGGTTAAATTGTAACTGTCTGTGAGTACACTGAATTACCATTCTGCCATAAAACAAGAAAGAAAGGAAGATACAAGGAAAGAAAGAAGGAAGGAAGGAAGGAAGAAAGAAAGAAATCCTTTTGGATATGGTAGCTCAGGCCTATAATCCTAGCTACTCAGGAGGCTGAGATCTGGAGGATCTTGGTTGGAGGCCAGCCCAGGCAAAAAGTTAGTAAGGTTCTCATCTCTATCAATAGCTGGGTATGGTAGCACATATCTGTCATTCTAGCTACAGGTTGGGGAAGTATAAGTAGAAAAATCACAATTCAGGTTGGCCCAAACATAAACATAAGACCCTATTCAAAAGTAACTATACAGGACTGGGAAGGCTCAGTGGTAGAGTGCTTGCCCTGGGTTCAATTCCTCAGCACCACATAAGCAAAAAAAAAAAAAAAAAAAAAGCCAGAAGTGGCGCTGTGGCTCCAGTGGTAGAGCACTAGCCTTGAGCTGAAGAGCTGAGGAACAGTGCCCAAGCCCAGAGTTCAGGCCCCACGGCCACCAAAAAAAAAAAAAAACTAAAACATAAAAGAAGGCTGGAAGTGTGGCTTGAGTAGTAGAGCACCTGCCTAGCAATTGTGGGTTGCTGAGTTCAAAACCCAGGATTCACAAATACTGTTGTCATATGCAACATGAATGGAACTGGAGAAGATATAGATATATGTGTGAGTGTATGTCTGTGTGTGTGTGTGTGTGTGTGTATATATATATATATATATATATATATGTTGGTCATGGGGCTTGAACTCTGGGCCTGGTCACTGTCCCTGATCTCTTCAACTCAAGGCAAATGCTCTACCACTTGAGCCACAGCACCACTTCCGGTTTTCTGGTGGATAATTGGAGATAAGGGTCTCATGGATGCTCCAGCCGGGGCTGGCTTTGAACTATGATCCTCGGATCTCAGACTCCTGAGTAGCTAGGATTACTGGCATGAGCCACCAGCACCCAGCTGAAACTGGAGACCATTATGTGAAATGAAATAAACAAGCACTGAGAGACAAGTCCCCTCATGATGTTATTCATATGTGAAGTCTAAACAAAATGATCTCATAGAAGTTGAGACTAGAAAGTGGGTCTCAAGAGACCAAGGAACATAAGAGGAGGGAGGGATGGGGAGCAATTGATCAGTGGGTGTAGTCACAGTTAGAGAGGGACACAGTAAGACAGACACAGGTAACAAAAAGATACTATACCTTACAGAAAGCTAGAAGAAAAGATTTTTAAATTTTCTACCATAAAGAAGTAGAAAATGAAACCAGGCACCTGTGGCCCATGCCTATAATCCTAGCTACTCAGAGGCCGTATGCTGGTGGCTCACGCTCATAATCTTAGCTACTTAGGAGGCTGAGATCTGAGGATCATGGTTCAAAGCCAGCCCGGCAAGAAAGTCCATGAGACCCTTATCCCCAATTAACCATCAGAAAACTGGAAGTGGCAGCTGTGACTCAAGTGGTAGAGCTAGTCTTGAGCTGAATAGCTCAGGGACAGTGCCCAGGCTCAGAGTTCAAGCCCCACAACTGACAAAAAAAAAAAATCCTTGTTACTCAGAAGGCTGAGATCTGAGGATCCTGGTTCAAAGCTAACTGGGAACTCTTATCACCACTTAATCACCAAAAAGCCAGAAATAGAGCTGTGGCTCAACTAGTAGAGCACTAGTCTTTAGCAAAAAAGCCAAGGAACAATGAGTGTCCAGGCCCTGAGTTCAAGCCCTGGTATCTGCACATACATGCGCGTACACGCATGCACATACACACACACACACACACACACCAAAGCAGTTGTAAATGTTTGGGGAAATATCTGTTTAACTGATTTAAACATAATATGCACATATATTGAAACATTACATGACACTCACTAGAATATATAATCCTTATTTTTTATGTATAAGATTAAAATAATTTTTAAACCCATTTGAATCTTACTCTCCAGATGGATCAGTTGTATAAAATGTGAATTATATTTCAATAAAGCTGTTTTGGTTTGTTTGTTTGTTTGTTTATTTTGGCCAGTCCTGGGGCTTGAACTCAGGGCCTGGGCACTGTCCCTGAGCTTCTTTTGCTCAAGGCTAGCACTCTACCACTTGAGCCACATTCTCAGCCCAATAAAGCTATTTTTAAAACTCCACCATTAGTCAGATGTGGTGGTGCATGCCTGTAATCCCTGCACTCTGAGGTTGAGGCAGGAGATCACAAGCTGGAGAGTAGCCTAGAGCTTATATAGCTTCTCCCTCCCTGGTCTCAAAACATTAAAATAAAGAAAAGGAAAAAGAACTGTAATCCTAGCACTTAGGAGGCTGAAACAAGAGGATCACAAGTTCTAGACTTACCTGGGCTAAGTGAGCTCCTACCTCTAAAACCAAACAAAGTAATTCTACAATGGCTTCCCATCCCCCACAAGGGACATCCCAGCTGCACTTAGCCATTATGACCCCAGCACTTAATGCCTAGTGTTGTTCTTAAGTACTACATGAGTTCATCTCATTTCACCCTCATAGCTATCTAATGCAGGTGTCATGCTAATGCCCATTTTGCAGATGGGTAAACTGAGAGGAGTGACTTTCCCAGGATGCCACGGCTCCCTTGTGCTTCTGTCTAGATGGGCACTTCTTACAATATGTTGTAAGGATCTGTTTACATGGTTCTCTGCCTGGCCCACAGGCTCCTGGGACTTGACTGTGGTGTCTGGTATTGTACTGGGTTCCAGGGTCTCAGTCTTGGGTACCCGGTCCCTTTAATAAGGCCAGCTCCCACCCAGCCAAAGCCATGAACCTGCCCCACCCCCACCCTCACTGGTGACAAATTCTGGAATATGTTTTCTCCTGAGCCCTTGTGTGATTTCCCTCCCCAAAGCTTGTCTTCCCACTAGGGACCTTTCCCTGTCACCAAGAGCTTCTCCCTGCCCAGAGCCGGTGGCTGCACCTGGGGGACCTGGCTCTGTCCCCCAGCTGCTCCCAAATGTGGCAGTAGCACAGGAAGCCAAAAGGTTCCTGTCTCTTAAGCCAAATCCTTGTATTCAAAAACATGGATGTCCTAGCAGCCAGAACCGATCTGACAGGGGCTGGAGGAGTCTCTCCCTGGATGGAGACTGGACTTCCATGATGGAGCCAGAGATATGGGGAGAAATACCAGCAGAGGGACCACAGCCCCGCGAGGGGTTTGGTGACAGAGGATGTGGCACACAGGGTCAGGCCATCGATTCCTGGGGCCCTGACCAGCCTGGGAGCTGCAGCATCTCCTCATTATGATAGTCATCGCCACGCCCAGCCTCTCCCCCAACCTTCTTAGACCACCAGTGTCACTGGCCTACATCTTCTGGCACTTTTGTGGGATTTTTTTTTTCCCCTGTTAAGTAGCTCTCCTTAAAATGGCTTGGCTTGGGGACAATCTGATGAATGGGGAGCCCTTTGAAAGTAAAAATTCCCCCTCACGCCCTCTGATTCCCCAAACTTCCACTCAGGTCTAGACTTCCCTGCTCTAAAGATGGATGGCAAAGTGTGGGTAAGCATGAAGTCCACAGGGGCTTTGGGGGAACTCAGAGCCAATGCCCTCCCCTCCCATGTGTCCCGAAAGGGAGCCAGCCACCCAGGCCTTTGATCAAACGGTAGGGCAGCTGCTGCCTGCTCTTAGAAACAAGCTGGCAGAGGTTGGTAGAATGCCCAAGTGGCCCAGGGGACCGCTTGTGTGTCTACGGTCCCTGGGACCTTCTTTGGGCTCAATCTTTGTGGACCTAGAGTTCTTATGTGGAAAAGCTCTACTGAGGACGGCCCCCACCCTGCCATCCAAGTAGACAAGCACCCCCTGCAAACCTGGCTGTATTTCTGCCCTAATGTCCATAGCTGCAGGCAGTTCTCCAAGGCCCTCTCCCCAGCAGGGATGGGGAAACGTCCAGGACAGAGAAGAAAGGGACACAGAAGTTTTCCCTCCCTAAATGTCTCTTGAAGAGAGATGAGGAAGCGTCTGCCACCAAGCCCCCAGCACCCAGCTGTCTTTGTTCAGTACCCTGCAAGCTTGTTGAGTGTCTGCCTGGAGACAGGCCTGCCCATTCCTTGAACCCAGATCCTGTCCCCTAACAAACAGTACTTACCATTATAGAAAAGATGAGAGGGATGAGGTTGAGGGGCCAGACGGGGCAGAAGCAAGAAGCGATGGCAAGGATTAGGTAATCTTTAGGGGCCTCTTGGTCCTGGGCATAGGAGGTTGTGACGATGGAGGATGCCCGCCGTGAGCTGACACGGGAAGGGGAGCCGGGGTGGGAGGTCTCCCGGTGCACCTCAGAGATCACCTTGAAAGGCAGGCTGTGCCCATTCTGCTCCAGATCCAGAGCCCCTGACAGGGACTTGGACAGATTCAGGGCTGTGTCCCCCTTGTCCTCCACCTTGGTGAGAAGCTTCTCCATCTCAGGCAGGTCCAATGGTGAGGTGGAGCCCAGCTCCTGCGACCGGGTAAACTGAGGCTGCACTGGATTGGCCATGTTGGACCAGGTCTTAGGCTCAAAGCTTGCACAGGGGCTTCAGAGAGACCTCAGCATACCATGCCCCCGCCCACACTGAGCTGGGGAGAGGGCTGTCTCCAGGGCAGGAGCAGAGATGTCACCCCAGGGACCCAAGAGGCCAGTGAGGTACGCCGCCCGGAAGGCTTGGAGGGGCTTCTCAAGGCCAGCTGAGCCGGGAGGCCAGGGTCTGCTGCCTCCCTGGCGGATGCCGGAGCTTTCAGCTCTGTTCAAGTTTGAGGCCAACTTTGCCGGTGCTGCTGACGGCACAGATGGGCGGGGAAGCAACAGAAAGCCCAGAGAGCAGAGAGAACGCTCCTTTCCAGAGGAAGGCTAAGACAGAGAGGCTGGTGTGTGTGTGTGTGTGTGAGAGAGAGAGAGAAGGAAAGAGAGAGAGAGAGAGAGAGAGAGAGAGAGAGAGAGAGCAGCCTCCCTCCCTCTGGCCCTCCTTGGAGATGCCTTTTCTTTTCAATTCCCCTCTCCCTAGAGAACCACCCATAGGCAGCATTCTGCCTCTGCCCCAGCCTCGCCTGGCCCAGCCCAGCCCAGCCCTCAGGGATTCAAGCCAGCCTCTGGTTTCCAGCAGAGACTCCTCTGGGCCAAGGGTTCTGGATGGGGGAAAATGACTGGTCATAGAGACACGGGCCTCTGCTTCTTTCCTACTGAACTGTAGTTTGCATCCTCATGGCTCCTGGGAAATGTTGGACCCACCCAGTATTCCACCCAGATCTTTGCCCTCAACTCCTAGAGACCAAAGGTTGCCTCCTGGCTCAGGCGGGAAGGGGAGATATGGACACAGCATGGCCCCAGCCTTGCCTGGGCTTCAAAGCACCTTACCAGGGCCGGGCGCTGGTGGCTCACGCCTGTAATCCTAGCTACTCAGGAGGCTGAGATCTGAGGATCTCAGCTCAAAGCCAGCCTGGGTAGGAGAGACCGTGAGACTCTTATCTCCAATAAACCACCAGAAAACCAGAAGTGGTGCTGTAGCTCAAGTGGTAGAGTGCTTGCCTTGAGCTGAAGAGCTAAGGGACAGCGCCCAGGCCCAGAGTTCAAGCCCCACAACCGACAAAAATAAATAAGTAAATAAATAAAACAAAGCACCTTACCAAGGGGTGGGGAGGGGTCTGCAGACCCATGGAGGCTTTCCCATCATGTTCAGAAGCAGTAGATGATGCTGGCTCCCGAGTGCCTGGAGTTCTGGCTACCTTTCCTCTGATTCTCTCTATATCTTTATTCTCTCTTGTTTATGTTCCCTCTCTGTTTTGGCCTCCTCTAATCTCTACATCTTCTCCTCTCTATCCCTTGCCTCTCTCCTTACCTTGCTTTAAAAGAGTCACCTGGAGGCAAAAGGGGTGGATGGGTGGCATGGGTAGGTATGTGGCTTGGTGGAAGTGTAGGAAATCATTTAAAATTCTAAGGACAGCTGGTAGGGTAGGACTGCCCTATAATCCAAGCTATTCAAGAGGTGTTTGAAGGAGGACTAAGTTCAAGGCCAGCAAAAGTTAGCAAGACCCTATCTCACAAACAATGCAAACAAAAAAAAGGGGGCCTGGCTCAAAAGCTACAATACTACATATACAGTGGCCTAAGCTTAATTGCCAGTACTACAAAAATAAAAGAAAATAAAAGAGGAAAGTCAGGAAATTGGACCTAGAAGAATCTCAAGATCATTGTTATAATATTACATATAATACTATATATTATAGACAATATAATAACCTCAAGATTATTGTTCTAATAATTGAGAAACTGAGACCCAGAATTGGAAAGAGATACTTATCTCCAACTGCATCCCAGTAAGACTTCAGCCACTGACCCAGGTTCTGGGGCCTGGTTAAATCTGGCTGTGTTCGTAGGGAGAAAAAAGTTTGGGGTTATACATCAAGCTGGCCTCCGAAAGGCTGCTTCTAGTAAAGTCTGAGTCAGACAGATGGAGAGACAACTGGCAGGAGGAATGAGAGGAAGGAGCACCAGGAGAGGAGGCACACACAGGACCCCCTGAGGTGGCAGCTGGAGAGTTAATAACACTTAGCAAGCCAGGTGCCTACGGCTCAAGCCTGTAATTCTAGCTACTCTGGAAGCTAAGATTTGAGGATTATGGTTCAAAGCCAGCCTGGGCAGGAAAGTCTGTGAGACTCTTATTGCCAATTAACCACCAGAAAACCGAAAGTGGTGCTATGGCTCAAAGTGGTAGAACACTAACCTTGAGGCAAAAAGCTCTGGGACAGCACCCAGGCCCTGAGTTCAAGCCCCACAGGGAAAAGAAAACAAAACAAAACACTTGGCAGCTAATAGATTTTGAAAAGATTGGTAACTTAGGCCCAAATTTCAGTTTTGAGAATTAGACTATATTTGCTGAGTGCCTCTGATTTCAAGTTTCCAGAAACATGTTGATGCCTTGAAAATAGGAAGGTGCTTTCCAAGGGGGGCGGAGAGGGGGGGGTGGGTTCTTGGCACTGCCAGGCACTGTCTTCTGCAAGAGCCCAATTCAGTAACCTCCAGCCATACGTAACTACTGAACACTTGAAATGTGACTAGTCCTAATGAAGACATGCTGTGGGGAAGAAATACACACAGGATTTAGAAGATTCAAAAGAAAAGTAAGTAAAAGGGCTGGGAAGGTGGCTCAGTGGTAGAGCGCTTGCCTTGCATTCATGAGGCCCTGGGTTCGATTCCTCAGCACCACATAAGCAAAAAGAAAAAAGCCGGAAGTGGTGCTGTGGCTCAAGTAGTAGAGTGCTAGCCTTGAACTGAAGAGCTGAGGGATAGCACCCAGGTCCAGAGTTCAGGCCCCACAACCGGACCCCCCCCCCCAAAAAAGAAAAGTAAGTGAAAGATCTCACTTAATTTTACCTTGATATCATGTTAACATGATGGTATTTAGATATGTTGGGCTAAATAAAATGCTAATAAAATTAATTTCATGCTTCCTTTTTCTGGAAATTAAAAATGAACTTATCATTATATTTTCATTAGTCAACACTTGCCTAGAAGACAGAATGAACCAGACATAAAGGGGTCTTTTTGATTTAATAAAAAGAGAAAAGGAAAAAGCCACAAAGTCCCCAGAGTGGCCTGTGGCAGTGAGGTTGCCTGGTTGGGCTGGGACTAGGGGCACCTTGGGAACTAGATGTGTCACCAGGGCAGACACTGTGTATACAGTGCCACCTATTGGATGATGATAGAATTGAGGTGGGTACCAGAGAGGAGGCAGGGAAGGAGAAATAAGGTGTTGGGGCTGCCCAGTCCAACCCAACCTACTCCAGTCATCAGTGGCCCTGATGAGTCTCTATCTAGATTGTACATGGAGGCTAATGGATTATATTCACACTATAAAGTGGACTTTGTCTTGCACAGTATTGACTCACACAATATCAACACACACATTGATATTGGGGCTTGAACTCAGGGCCTGGGCATTGTCCCTAGGCTTTTTTTGCTCAAGGCTGGCAAAAGAAAGTAGAGTCACAGCTCTGCTTCGGGCTTTTTGGAGATAGGGCTTTTAGATAGAACCGTCATAGATTTTTCTGCATGGAGTAATTTCCAACTGTGATCCTCAGATCTCAGCCACCTGAGTAGCTAGGATTACAGGTGTAAATCACTGGCACCCAGCTAGCATATGTTTATTTGTTTAAATTATTGCATATAAAACTTGTGGTTCCAAACTTCTAACATAAAGATCTTGAAACCCTGGGATAATTTCCTACAGAAATTAAGTCAGCTCCTTAGTCAACTCCCTGTTCACGTGGACAGCCTGCCAGAAGATCTGAGTGGTGAACTTTAGTCCAGCTGGAATGTCGTCTGGAAGAGCCCTGATCTGTAACCTTATTAGAGTGTTGTAATTGTTACTCTCTATCCTTTAAAAGTTAACTCCAGCCAGGCACCAGTGTCTCACACCTGTACCTAGCTTAAGTAGCTAAGATCTGGAGGATCCTAGTTTGAGGTTAGCCTGAGCAGAAGAACCCACATGGCTCCATCTCCAAAATAATCAGCAAAAGACAAGGCTGAAGGTGCGGAGTAAATGATAATGTATCAACCAAGCAAGCAAACTGAGGGAGCATGAAGCCTGATTTGAAACCCAGAAATGAGGTACCCTTAAAAAAAAAGTTAACTTTCTCTACTTGAAGTACTATTTCAGTGGGCTGTTGGTATTAATTTTATGAACATACAAGATCTTGTCAGTTTTAATATCTTTTAGTCATAGTAGCTCTTGTGTTTTCCCTTTCTGACATTTCCTTTTTTATTTGCATTTCATGTGCATCATTATACATTTTCCTGTTTTTGGACAATACATCTGGTCTCAGTTGATAACATTCATTTCTTTAATAATCACATACTTATCTTTCCTTCACAGCAATAACTAAGGATACTCTAAAAAAACATTGGGGAGATGAGGGAGTTCCTATTGGGTTAATAAACAGATGTATGTACACACAAATATTCATATATCTACAATGAATATAATCTAAACGCCTCAGAGTGCTTCATAACAGCATGCAAGTCTGTTGGTATGTACACTCAAACACATAACCCTGATAAAACAAAGAAGATAGCTGGGAGCTGGTGGTTCATGCCTGTAATCCTAGCTACTCAGGAGGCTGAGATCTGAGGATCGCTGTTTGAAGCTAGCCTAGGGAAGAAAGTCTGTGAGACTCTTATCTTCAATTAACCACCAGAATACCAGAAGTGGTGCTGTGGCTCAAAGTGATAGTGCTAGCCCTGAGTGAAAGAGCTCATGGACAGCACCCAAGCCCCGAATTCAAGCCCCACAACCAACAACAACAACAACAACAAAAAACACCAAGGAAGATTATATATTTCAGACTCTATGATCATTCTTTTCATTTCCTTACAACAACCTTGTGAACAGAATATATCTGAACAGCTTCCATTTAGTGAGTGTTTGTGTGGGCCAAGCACCAAGCTAAGGGCTTTAACCCGTTATCTTACTTCATCTGCACAACAGCCTATGGTGAAAGCACTCGTGTTAGTCCAGTATATGGATGGGGACAGAACGCACAAAGTCCCTATATCATTGGCCCACAGTTGGTGAGCTTAGGAGAACGCAGTCATCTCCCTCCTGGCTGAGCGTCTGTTGATCTTTCTCAGCCTCATGTCATATTTCTGTCTACAGAGGGCGCTTTAGACATGCTTGGACTATGTGGCTTGGCGAGAACCTTCTTTTAAAGCCTGAGATTTAGAATGCTGAAACACTGTGTCCAGACTGGCCTATTATAAGATTATAATAATAAAGTCATCATTTGCGAATACCTTCTAATTACCCAGAACTGTATGCTATGAACCTTGTTAATCTCACGGCCACCCTGGCATCATTATCCAAGTCGGAGGTGAGAAACTAGAGGTAAGGAACTGACCGAGCAGGAGATTCTGGCTCTTCCTTTTCTACTGTATATTGAGCAGAAAAGAAGGCTCAGGGTCTCAAATTCTGTTCCCAATGAGTCCCAGCCTTCCTCTGATCTTTGCCACAGCCTTGACTGAGTCTTCGGGAGCACAGAGGCGTGTGGCTAGGACCAGGATGTATATGTGTGTGTGTGTGTGTGTGCCAGAGTGTTGAGGCTTGCAGAAAGCAAAGACCTCTCAAAATCTGGCAGTGCACCTGGTCTCAGCTGTCCTGCAGAACCCCCACTCTACCCTGAGTCTATGCCTGTGGGTATCTCTCCAGAATCTGTGGGAGGGTTCCCTATTTTGAGTTGGTTCTTATCACCCTTTCCCTCACCTGGCAAGAGCCCCTCTCTCCAGAGACCAGAAAGCCTCAGCCCTTCCCTGGCACAGTTGGCTCCCCAACCCAGCAAAGTATCACCTGCAGCATTAGCCCCATCAACCTGTGGGAAGCTAGACAGGAGGTCATCTTTGGTCATTCTTCAGGTGGGGGCAGCCTTATGCCTCTTCCCCTTCTCCCCCGCAGCAGCCTGGTTCAGCAGCCACCCTTCCTTCCACATGGATCACAGAGAGCATGGCCCACTTTTCCGTGGGAGCTCTACCTGTCCCTTAGGGTACCCACAGGACTTCTTTGCCCCTCCCGTCTCTGCCCACTCCACTTTCAGCTTCCTTCCCTGGCACTGGCCAGACTCTCCTTTCTGGTCAGCCCTCACAGTGGCTCAGTGCAGACCGCAGCTCTGCAGGGAGACTTGGAGGCCCAGTGCATCCTCAGCCTCCCAGGCCCCTGGTGATTCTGTCCATGTAATGTTCTCCCTCGCTCACAGGGCCACAGGAGGAATGCCATCTCGCTATGCTCAGCCACTGCCCTGGGCTTGCTATGAACCTGTGCCCAGGTCCCTACCTGTAGGCAGTAATCCCTGACCCAATGTTCCAAGGACAATCCCCAGCTCTCCAGCTTTAGGTCCTCTTGGGCTTTTGGGCCCAGTGGAGCAGACAGGATGACTTTTCTTTTTTTTTTTTTTTTATTTTCTGCTTCTCCTTCCTCTCCCAAATCAGATTTGGGTTAAGGGCCCCGGCAGGGGTAGGGGGCTCCTACACCATGCTCTCATACCACAGCAGGTGTCCACACCCACTCCCACACAAGACGCCTTTCCAGAAGCAGCAAGCAAAACAGAGCTCAGAGGCACAGCAATACCAAAGGGCACTTTCCAAGAAGAAGTTCAAATCTACGAGTCAGGTAGGATCCTGCGCTTTTTCTCAGAGCTCCCATCCCAGGCTGGGAAATGGGGTGCTGCTCGGGCCCCAGAACACCTTCCCATACGGAAGGCAGCTTCCTCTACCGCTCAAGTCTCAGCCTGTTCCATTTTGTATGTACCCCGCCGGCCTGGTCTCTCTTCAGGCCTAACAGTGCTTCCTGTGGCAGTGTGTAGGGGTCAAGAGTGCTCATAGTTCAGCCTGGGGCTCGTTCGCAGATAATCCCGCGGTGGCCAGGGAATCGATCCAGCAGGGGGACCCCCAGGGCATCGGCACCAGCTTCCTGCGGAAGCTTGGACCAAGCTGGGTGCCTCGATCTCCACCCGGGGCTGTCCCAGGAGCGCGAGTGGGGAGCACGTGGCGCAGCGGGGCGCAGGAGGCGCAAAGCTGAGCGCAGCGGTGCCCGGCCAGGGCCGCAGGGGCGCAGAGTCCTTGGGGATGGTGGCCTGGTTGTGGCACTCCAGGTGGCCGCAGGGCCCCCGGGGCGCGGGGCTGGCCCGCAGGACCAGGGAGAGTGCGGCGATGCGGTGGATGGCCCGGCGCAGCGTGGCGATCTTGGAGAGCCTCTTGCCTCCCAGGTCGTGGCGCAGCGCGCGCCGCAGCGCGTTGAAGGCCTCATTATAATCCAAGATGCGCTTGCGTTCCCGCACATTGGCTGCCATGCGCCTCGCCTTGGACCGCACCGGCCGGCTGCGCTTTCTGCCTGCAGCCTCCTCCGCCTCGCTCACGCCGCGAGGAGCGCTGTTTTCCCTCAGCACCCCCAAATCCCTCCCAGCCTCTGGGCAAGAGCCCCCTAAGTCTTCTGCAGAGGCCTCAGCCCCCTTGAGGCCCCGGAGGCCTAGTCCTGGAGCGCCACGGAGCATGGCCTGTTCCCGGGCCCTGAGGCTCTGGCTCGGGGTCCCCAAGGCTGCTGTGTGTGACTCGGAGTGTTGGCTCCTGATGTAGCTGGACACTCCCTGGACCGGCCCTGGCTTTATGGCACTACTTGGCTCCCCGCCCTCCTCATCCATCCATCTCCCTCCTCCTGCTTTATTACCTGCCCCCAGGTAAGTTGGAGAGGGAGGAACTGAGAGGAAGGAAGCAAGCATGCATATTTTTGTACCCCAGACCAACTGCGAAGCCTGGCCACGCCTGCATCCGTCTGCAGCCGCCACAAGGAACCTGGGCTCCCTCGCTCTATTCTGGCATGCCTGTGTTCCACGTCTTTTTTTTCCCTGATTCCAAATGGACTGCCAGATTTGGCCAACAGACCATGCCATAAAATGTTGGAAACGGAGGGTTGGGTGTATTTTTAAGAATCTTGAGCCGACAGTTCAAAGCCAGCCCAAGCAAGAAAGTTCATGAGACCCTTATCTCCAGTTAATCAACAAAAAAGCCACAAGTGGAGGTATGGCTCAAGTAGTAGGGCACCAGCCTTGAGGGAAAAAGCTAAGGGACAGTGCCCAGGCCCCGTGTGCATGAGCGTGTGCCCACACCCACACCCACACACACCTTGAAAGTCTTTGCTAAGTCCTGTGGCAACCACAGAGCTGTCACTGAAGGGAAAGCATGCTGTGCCTACCAGAGGGCTCCATCAGGGAGGGACAGATCTGACCCCACAGGCCCACAGTACCCTGAAGATGAGCTGAGAGGAGTGTGCAGGTCTTTTCAGCTTCCAGTAGGAGGCTGGCTGGGACTGTGGGTAACCCATTCTGCAGACCAAGGTAGGCTGGGTCAGAGGTAGAGGGTAATGAGGATTTTTCCTTTTCCCTCTGACTTTCCTAGAGTAGCCATCAGGAGCATCCGTTGGACTCTGAGGCCCTTGGACAGCCTGGCCTCATCATGCAACACAGTCATGTGATGATATGGGTAAACAACCCGTACTTTCACCACCAGCAGCAGCGATTTGAATTTTCAGCAGTCTCCGAGAAGCAATAAGGCTTAATCTAGACAAAGACACCCCCATCCCCCCCCCAAAATGGGATTTCTGGCATCTGCAGGTAAGTTATCTGGAGCACCTTAATGTGAGTCTTCTCCCAGCCACAATCCAAATGTCTCCCAAATGCCAAGGCCTATCAGGATGGGCACACAGGATGGGCACACAGGCCTCATCCAGACAGTGACGCCTCCTTGAGTGACTTGGTGCCAGTCACTTCTGGTCTCTGCCTCTCAGCTTCCTTTTGGCACAGCAGCCATCCTCTCTGTGGGAGTATATGCGGGACTGGCTACATGACTTGCTGGCCCTGGTGCAAAATGCAAACACGGGGCCCAAGTGCCAAAATATCAACAGTTTGAGGATGTGGACCATGCAGCATTAGGCTAACTCCAGATACTTCTAACTCACTGTACAGGACCCTCACCCATGAATGAAGCCAGTCCAGTAGCTCACTTGGACACCTCAGGGAACTAAGAGGCCACCACCAAAAGGGAATGGGTGGATAAGCAGAAGTACCTCCATTTCCATGGAAAGATGAAGGGGACCTATCCAAGGAAGCCTTCCTGTCGCTGGATCTGCAGGAGTCTCTCAGAGGGGAGGATCAGCCTGGGGAAGCATAGGAGCTGGGGGGAGAACATCAGTGGGTAATGATAAACAAAGCCCCTTCTAGCATTTTCCTTCTTCCAGGGACTCTGCATCTTAAAATGCACACTCCACTATGGACAGGAAGCTGATTAGTAATAACTAATCATAACGCGCATGATCTCCAAGTGTTGGCACTGAATCCTATGAGGTGCTTATCATAGAATAGGCCCTGTACTAAGGGCTTTTCAATGCACATTATCTTAGCCTTATAACAATCCCACATGGAAACTCTATTATTATAGTACCCGTTTTACAGCCTGGAAAACTGAGATCCAAGGAGTTTAGGACCTTGGGCCAATTCAGAGTGCTGAGCCGCTGTGTGACTTCTAGTCCAAGAACAAAGTCTAATGCTTCTGAGCTAGGTCTGCTTTCTCAGTGCAGGGAGTGCCACCTCCCACTGATCCCCTCTTCATATCAGAGCAGTGACATTTGTCTTTTGAAGTTAAAGCTATTCATTGGAAGTATGGCTCAGCTGTACAGTGCTTTGGCTAGAATGTACAAGACCCTGAGTTCCATCTCCAGCACTTGGGAGACCGGAATACAGTTTCAATTAAGTGTGAAAATTTTTAAGAAAAAGGGGAGGAGGGGGCTTGGTTGATTGAGAGACAAGCCTGGGATAGGGGCAGCAAATAAAGAGAACATGGACTAGAAGGCAGGAAAAGCCAGGCAGCCCAGCTGTCAGCCTGCTGGCTAACTTTGACAGACTCTGATAGGATCCTGGGGAGCGCTTCAGAGAGTATGCATGAAAGACAATCCCGAGACTGGCTGACCATACTGCAGGTGAACCAGGGCCCAGGCAGGACCAGTCTGTGGGAATTCAGGAGCAGCCTGCAGCTCCCTGCCTGCTTCTACAGGGGAAAGCTCTGGCCACTTTGTCACCAGACTTCTAGACTGAGTTCTGGTGGTCTGCAGTGGGACCCCAGCCTCAGCCACTTGCTGGCCTTTCCTCCTCTGTGAAGACCTGAGTCTCTCCTCCAGGGCTTCCTCTTCCAGTGCTTCTTAACTTCACCTCACAGGCCTGGGGGATGTCAGGTGGGGAAAACCAAGTAGTCTGGCTCTGCCAAGGCAATTGCAGGTGAGATTGGAAATTGGATAAATCTAGGAGCTTTTCTCCTAACAACAGAAACATCAATCCCAGCTAAAGATCTCCCCACCTCTGGAGAGGACCATTCCACCACACTTCTGCGCTCATGGGGGAGCCAGTTAAAGGTCATCTCTAGATTCCTAGAACCCAGCACAGAGCCATGGGTACAGCAAGCAGGAGAAAATATTTGTGGAGTGGTGAATAAATGGTGCAATATCAACATTAAGATAATCATTGCCAGCCAGGCGCTGGTGGCTCACATCTGTAATCCGAACTAGCCCAGACAAGAAAGGCAGTGAGAGTCTTATCTCCAATTAACCACCAAAAAGCTGGAAGTGGATTTGTGGCTCAAATGGTAAAGTGCTAGTCTTGATCACAAAAACTCTGGGACAGTGTCCAGACCCTGAGTTCAAGCCCCACAACCACTACCACCACCACCAACAAAACCCCATTGCAGGGCATGGTAGTGTACATCTGTAATCCCAGGACTCCTGAGGCTGGGACAGGAGGATCATGAGCTTGAGGCCAGCCTGGGCTCCATAGCAACATCCAGACTCAACAAGAGAAAACAAATTCTTGTGAGGGCTGGGTGCTGGTGGCTCACACCTGTAATCCTAACTACTTAGGAGGTTGAGGGTTGAGGATTAGGATTCAAAGCAACCCCTGGCAGGAAAGTATTCAAGACTCTTAATCCCTAATCAAAGAAAAAGCCAGAAGTGGCACTGTGTTAGAGTGGTAGAGTGCTAGCCTTGGGCAGAAAAGCTCAAGGACAGTGCCCAGGCCTTGAGTTCAAGCCCCACAACCGACCCTCCCCCCCAAAAAAATGTTTGGGGTTCACTACATAATGCCTTATATATTGTAACTTAAGTCTCCTTTGGAGATGATTTTGACCACAGTTTCCTTCTTGCTCATTAACTTTGAAACATCTCCATCTAGGCATGGGGGGGGGGGGAATCTATTCCAAACGAATAATGCTGGAGCTGCACACCCTCTCTCAGTGGCTTCCTGGGTGCGGAGCTCACGGGAGGAGCGGCTGCGCGGGGCGCTGTGCCCGGGGCGCGGGGCACTGTGCCCGGGGGCGCGCGTCGCGGCGGGGCGGCATCGCGGGTGCCGGTTGCGCGCACTGCGGCGCGGCCGGACTTCAAAGCATTTCCGCGGCACCTGCAGCCCAGGGGGTTCGCGCCCCGCTCCCTCTCCCGGAGCCGCCCCTGCCCCGAGCGCAGCTTCTCCCGCTGGCAGGGACGGAGGAGGAGCGAAGGCCGTGATTTAGGGCCGGGCGGTTCCGCTGGCGGCCGCCAAGGTGCCTATTATCACCCGGCTTGGATTTCAGAAATTCCTGCGCTTCCCTGGCAGTTCCGGCGCTGCTCCACCCCGAGGGAGCGCACAGCTCCCGCCAAAAAAAAAGTTGGGGTCCCTCCCGCCGAGGTGGGGGAGGGGGGCGGATCCTGGAGACAGCACCTTGGTCTCTCCGGGACCCCAATCCCTCGGGAGCCCTGCAGATTTGAGCCCTGTCAGTCCCGCTCCTTCAGGTCATCATTCCAGAAACATAACCGTCCTTTTTTGTGCAAGTGTTGTGTGTGTGTGTGTGTGTGTGTGTGTGTGTGTGTGTGTGTGAACCCCAGGCCTTGTGCATACTCTGCATGGGTCCTATCACAGAACTACCAAAGTCCTCACAAAATAATGATCGTGCTGGTTTAGAACAGTAGGCAGGGAAAAGCCGCCAGCTTCCTCCAAATTAGGCTTCTGTGCTTTCTGGGATTTATGTCTTTTCTCCTTCCTTCCATCTGCCTGCCTCCAGTGCCAGCCCTCAGACGCCGGGGAAGCTCTCCTGAAACCCTTCTTTTTCATTCATCTGCTTTTCCTGGACAGATGGCTTATTTGCTTAATGGATGGTACTAGGTTTGAGGTCAAGGGCTCCAGCCCTACTGTATATTTGCTGAGTATCTACTATCTGCTAGGTTAGAAATCATGGCCAGGTGTGGTGGTTCATCAGGAAGGAGAGGGTGGGGAAGGGACTGGGAAGGAGGAGAAAAAAGTATTAAAAATCATCCTAAAAGGGGCTGGGAAGGTGGCTCAGTGGTAGAGCGTTTGCCTTGCATGCATGAGGCCCTGGGTTCAATTCCTCAACACCACATAAGCAAAAAGAAAAAAGCCAGAAGTGGCGCTGTGGCTCAAGTGGTAGAGCGCTAGCCTTGAGCTGAAGAGCTGAAGGACAGCGCCCAGGCCCAGAGTTCAGGCCCCACGACCCGACCCCCAAAATTTTTTTTAAATCATCATAAAAGCTGGGTGCCCATGGCTCACACCTGTAATCCTAGCTACTCAGGAGGCTGAGGATTATGGTTTGAAGCCATCCCAGGCTAAAAAAGTCTGTGAGACTCTTGTTTTCAGTTGACCTCCAGAAAACTGAAAACTGAAAGTGATACAGTGGCTGAAAGTGTAGAACACTAGCCTTGAGCGGAAAAGCTCAGGGACAGCGCCCAGGCCCTGAGTTCAAAGTCCCGTGAATGACTAATACCAACAACAAAAAATGATCATCATAATATTAGAAACTGGTGACTCGCACTTTGAATCCTAGCTATTCAGGAAGGCTAAGATTTGAGGATCCAGGTTCAAAGCTAGCCTGGACAGACCAGTCAAGAGACTCTTCAACTAGCCAACAGAAAACAGAAACTTGGCTCAAGTGATAAGTGACAGTCTTAAGAAAAAAAAAAAAGGTAAGTGACAAGTGCCCTGGCCTCAAGCCCACAACTGACAACAAACAATAACAAGTGCCCACTTCCTAATTCAAGCCCCAGGACTAGCATGCACATGTGTACACAAGCGTGCACGTGCATAAACACACTATCATGAGCAAAATGGAGCCGGTACCTGCTCCCCTGAGCTGGTTAGTGGGAAGACCATCTTATAAACCAATCATGGCAATAAGATGGAATGAAATAATGGGCAAGGTTTGGAAGTAGTATAGATATGTGAACCAGTGCACCTGGACAGATTATGCAGAGAAAGATCATGCTGGAAATGGATTCCCAAGGATGAATGGGGGTTTGCCAAGCAGACAATGAATGGAACAACATCGAAGGTTAGGGGAACAGCAGACTGTGGCAAGGCATGGAAGGATAAGTCCTGGTGGGATGATCTTTCATCCAAGAAGTAGGAGACCAGGAAGACTAGGGATCATCAGACACCACAGCAAGGAGTTTATTGTCCTATAGGCAGCTGGGAACTACAAAAAGGTTATGCAAATGAGACCTGATGTCCTATTGACTTGTAGGCTGAGCTATGCATTGGGTGAAGAATGGAGTAAAGACCCATTCCATGTAGCAGGTAAGGATACAAGGGAAAGGTGAGTAGCTGATCTATGTAGGTGAGAGAGAGGAGCGAGTCAGCCTCTGTTCAGGAAGTAGAATCGGCAGGTTGGACATTGGCAGCTCATACCTGTAATTCTAAATACTCAGGAAGTGGAGGTAGGAAGATCCCAAAATGAGGCCAGGCTAGAAACTTTATTCAAAACAAAACAAAAAACAACCTAAAGACAGAAGGGCTGGGGTCATTGCTCAAGTGGTAGAGCACCCATCTAGCAAGCACAAGCTGCTGAGTTCAAATCCTAGTACTTCCAAAACAAATAGGAAAGGAATTAGCACTGGGACATGAGGGTGCTGACTAGATGTGGCAGTGAGAAAAGGGAGGTGTTCTCTCAGCCTGAAGGCCTGAGATCTCTGGGAATCCCCTGGCAAAGGGCTCTCTGGAGTTGGGTCCAGCTATGGACATGGGACACCCATTCCTGATAGCTGGGGACCTTGGGCACCAGGGGCTTAAGGTGGAAGTTTTCTGTTGTGGTTGCTTGCTGTGCTTGCAAAGTAGCATTTGGCCAGTCTTCCTGTGCAGGGGCAGCAGGGACAGACCAAAGTTCAGGTGTCTGGAACAGATGTCCTACAGAGCCACTGCAATGGGGAAAGCATTCTGCCAGCCCCAGAGCCACTGGCCTTCACCTAGCTACCCAGAACTCCTCCCTTCTCTTGCTTCAGAATTCCAGCCGTGTTCTGTTGTTTCCCACCAAGAATCCTGGCACATGAGAGAGGAAGTCACCATCTTGACCTTCCCTTGCCCCTCTCCCAGACCCATCCCTTGGACCTAATTTGCCAGCTTCCAGATCTGGGGCAGATGGTGATGGAACCTCTCATCTGTAAAATGGATTTGGGGGCAATAGGGTTGTAGCTCAGCAGTGAAGTGCTTGCCTAGTTTGCCTGAGGCCCTGGTTCAGCACTACAAAACAACATCAACAACAATACAACAAATCCACAAACAAAACAAGTATTGCTAAAGACGGGAGAATTGAGTGACTCCATGCATGCTATTTGGCACATAGTAGGCTCTTAATAATATGTAGTTATTATAATGACCTTTTTTACTGGTGGCTCAAACCTATAATCCTGGCTACTCAAGAGACTGAGATGTGAGGATCGAGGTTCAAAACCAACCCAAACAAGAAAGGCAGTGAGACTCTTATCTCCAATTAACCACCAAAAAGCTGGAAGTGGAGCTGTGGCTCAAGTGGTAGAGTGCTAGTCTTGAGCACAAAAGCTCAAGGACAGTGTCTATGTCTTGAGTTCAAGCTCCCAGTATTTGCACAAAAATAATGGTGGAGGGGGAGAGAGAAGGGGAAGGGAAAGGAGTATGTGGGGCCTTGGTTCTTAAGATATGTGGTGATAAATAAACCTAACAGAGCATGTTAAGATCTTCTGGCTTCTAGAAGATCCCCTTCAGGTATTAACTTTTTCCTCCTCCTGCTACTCTCCTCCCTTTCAAATCAGCCTGGCCATGGCAGCTGTAAATCACCTAAATAACCAGGAGCTTCCTCTGCCCTTCCAGCCCAGGACCAAACTCCTTCCTCATCACCTCCACCCACTAATGACCTGGTGATTGGCTTCTCATTAAGGAAATGACTAAGAGGCCTCTGTGGTTTTTTTTTTTTTTTCTTCATTTCTCTCCTCCGCCCCCAAATCAGCTACATCTGCCTCAGTCAGTGGGGAGAAAAGCAGGAATGCCAGGTGAGGACCTGGCTCAATGTAAGTGGAGAGTTCTGCATCCTGGCAGAGGAAGCCCTCTGCCCTGACAGGAACTCTCAGCATAGAGCTCTGGTATTCCAGAGAGAGGAAGCAGGGCCCAGAAGGCTGAGAGCCATGTATGGCCCAAGAAGCCATCTTTACCTTCCTGAGGTTCAGGCTATTTATTTATTTTTATGCTTGAACTGAGGGCCTCTTGCTTTTTCTCTTGTTTTGTTTTTGTATTCAAAGCTGGCACTCGACCACTTGAGGTACAGCTCCACTTCCAGTTTTTTGCTAGTTAATTGGAGATAAGAGTCCCATGGACTTTTCTTCCCAGGCTGGCTAATTGCAATCCTCTGATCTCAGCCTCTTGAGTATCTAGCATTAAAGGTGTGAACTACGGGTGCCAGATGGTTTAGGCTTTTTGTCTGTCTAATGAGAATAATAAACAAATGGTAATTATCTGTCTTGTAAGATGAGTGTGAGAATAAGACAGGATAACTCAAAAGCACATGTAGGGCACTTTCAGATGTCTATAAATGTTTCTTGCTATTATTGCTAGTGCTTTTCTCATTGTTACTGGAATCCCAGTAGCAATCTTTCTAACCCCATTATAACAGTGATGAGTTCATTTCATATCTGATCATATATACTGCCCTATTTCTACTATATCCCTCCCACCTTCTCTATGGAATGTTTGTCTGGTATGGTAAGACTTTTCTCTCTTGCTTTACATTCAGCCCATTCAAAATTGCCTTGGGGGCTGGGAAGATGGCTCAGTGGTAGAGCGCTTGCCTTGCATGCATGACGCCCTGGGTTCAATTCCTCAGCACCACATAAGCAAAAAGAAAAAAGCCGGAAGTGGCGCTGTGGCTCAAGTGGTAGAGCGCTAGCCTTGAGCTGACGAGCTGAGGGACAGCACCCAGGCCCAGAGTTCAGGCCCCATGACCAGAGCCCCCCCAAAAAAAATTGCCTTGGGAAACTTTTTTTGTGTATGATACTGGTGTTGAAACTCAGAGCCTCCTGCTTGCTAGGCCTTTATACTCTACTACTTGAGCCATGCCTCTAGCCCTACTTTTTACTGGTTATTTTGGAGATGGAATCTAGTGAATTTTCCTGCCTGGATTCATCTTGAACCACAATTCCCCAGAACTTAGCCTCCTTAGTAGCTGGGATCCCAAGTATGAGCCTCCAGCCTCCTACCCTTGAACAGGGAATTTAAAAAAGACTTCCTAAACATTCCCTGAATCTGATCCTCCTAAGTCCTTGGGAGGTAGGTAGGGTAGAGGAGATCTGAGGCTCAGAGACACCAAGGAGTTTTCCCAAGAAAACCCAGCTCATGGATTAAAAGGAAAACACTCATACCAGTTGTAGCAAAGAGGCAGGACAAACTAGTCAAAAACTTTTCAACATCAGGGACAGATGATCAGGGGTGTGGCTAAACAAGCAACAAGTCAGCTCATTGAACCACAAGGATGAACGTTCAGCGTTGCTTTGTTCAAGACATAACATCCCAAGACTCCTAGCACCCAACCAGCATTCAACAAATACTCCACAGTCAGTCAATCAAAGTTCAGCTACTGTTCGCGTGTTTATATTTAATCTCTAGGTAAACAGGTCACAGCTTATTCCCATCAAGGTGGTCATTCCACCAGGGCTTGGAGAACTTGTGAGGTGCTTAGGTGTCCCCGCCTCCACATCCCCAGGGTCCCCAGATGCACCCACACTAGTGAGGCCATAAATCAGGTCTCTCAGGCCTGTAATTAACCAGCCGCGGTGGGCGGCCTAGGCAGCCTGCCCACCCTGTCCCAAGGGCTTCCTGCGCCCCGCCCCTTCAGAGGGGACCAGGACCTGGGGGGTCCCTCCATCAGGGCCCCCTGATTTATGGCCCTCTGTGTGAAGGAGATTTACAAGCCAAGACCCTGAGCTGGGTGGGTGCACTGCACCCCAAGGTGCAGGACAACCCATGCGCCCCGTGTCACTCCATGTGGGAGCATGGGGGTTCATGGACCCCCTTGGCCTCCCAGGCTGAGTCCCTGTGGGGTTCTCAGATCTGTCACCCTATTTTCCAAATGAAAAAAAAATGAAACATGAGAATAATCACCCGGATCCCAAACCTTGCACTCCGCCCGATGCTTCGCCCTCCATGAGTTCTGGGGAGTTGATCCCTGGCTGGACCAGGTACCTGCTGGGAGCGGGTCAGAGAAGAGGAGGATGGGCTACATCACTGGAGACAGTGGCTATTTAAGTTGGTCTTATCTAGGGGATTTGCGTATTTTACGACCCAAAGCTGTAGTTGGGCAGGGTTCTGCAGTGGGGGTGAAGGAGACATGGCGAGTTCATCCCTTCCTGAGCCCCAGAACCCAAAGGAGGAAAGGACTTGAGTTTGGGGCCTGTCAGCCATGAGGAGGTTGGCAGGGCCAGTGTAACCAGGCCAGGACTCCCCCTCCTGGGAATGTGGCCTGGCAACCACCCCTATGGCTGTTCTCTAATAGGGCACCCACCGCCCATCCACTGTGCTACTAATAGCACCTAGCAGAGAGTTGGAGTCTCCCTGTGCCACATCCCACCCCACCATCAACCCTCAGGACTCAGGCTGAGGGGACTGATTGTGACCCTTACTTGAGGGTCAAAGGGAGAAAGGCCTGTGATAGCTGGGGTGACAGGTGAGTCCCATTGTACCCTGCTTCTTCCATTGAGATGGAGTCTCAAGGACACTTTTTTAGCCCATCTGTCTTGGAGCCACTATCCTCCCTATTGTGGGGTGACAAGAAGTGTACCCTACACCTAGGGACTGGTTGAGGAAACTGGCCAGGTGTATGTATGCCCAGGCTGATTTCCAACCTTGATTCTCCCAATTTCAGCCTCCTGTGGCTAGGAATGCAGGTAGGAGCCATCATACCTGTCTTGGTAAAATGAGCAAAAGAATAAAACCATCAGAAGAAGGAGAATGGAGAGAAGAAGAAGAGAAGGAGGAGGAGGATAGAAGAAGAGGAGGAGGAGGAGGGGGAGGGAGAGGAGGAGGAGAAAGAGAAAAGGAGGAAGAGGAAGAGGAAAAAGAAGGAAGAGGAGGAGGAAGAAGAGAAGGAGGAAGAGCAGGAGGAGGAGGAGGCATTCTACATGGTCCTCATGCTCAGTCCTCCCAATTCCCCAAGCCCACCCAAAGCCAGAAGCTATACATCCTGACTCTCTCTCTAGTAGACCTGGGAAGTGCTTAATGAACAAAGCCAGACAAGGCTTTGCCACCTGACTTCAGAGGCTCCAGTGTGCTGACAGAAATGGAGAGAATTGAACCTGTAACACCGACACAGGGATGTTTCCACACAGAGCACCTGGAGGACAAATACTGTAGCACATACACACACACACACACACACACACACACACACACACACACACACTGCAGGAGGCCTCAGAACTGGGATGACAATCACAACCTGACTCAAGCAAGTCCAGCTTCAATGAGTAAAAATAATTTTTACTAGGGATCACTTACAGAGTAGTGGACAATTATGAGGGATACTATTTACCCAGCCTCACCCTAACTCCTGAAGATCTGCCATCTGATTCTTCTGAACTATAACCCCCCTTGCCACCAGACAATCTACCTGGCTCTTTTATTTGGCTCTTGGCCTCAGAAGAAAACTGTACTAGAGCACCACCTACTGTCCAAACAGCAGACATAACTAGAGCTTAACTACCAAGACACAGATCTTCCAGCAAATGGTATGTTTCTTGGGCTAGGCCCTCGATCTTCTCAGGGGTCTTGCTGACCTCGTGGATACTACACCACAGCGGGAAGGAGGGGCTTGCTCCACTTCATTCTGCCACATAGAACAAGTACATGCTTGCTTGCTGCAAGATGGAGTTACCGTGTACAGGGGTCACACCCCACACACCAAACCTGTTGCTAATTGGTTGAAATCAAACACACCTTCACTTGGAATCAAACAGACCCTTTCCAGAAACTTTCACACTCAGTCTGACACTCTGTTAATTCGCCTGTAAAATGAAGGATAATTCTATTTCTTCAGAAGCAGTCATAAGGATTCAACAAGGCAGCTCCTGCAACAGTGCCCAGGACACAATAGGTCTGCAATGGTAGTCATGCCTCTCCTTTGTCCAGCTCTTTTTTTTTTTTTTTTTGCCATTCTTGGGCCTTGAATTCAGGGCCTGTATGCTGTCCCTGAGCCTCTTTGTGCTCAAGGCTAATCGTCTACCACTTGAGCTACAGCCCTACTTCCAGCTTTTTGTGAGTAGTTTATTGGAGTTAAGAGTCTCATGGACTTTTCCTGACCCAGCTGTCTTTGAATTGTAATTCTCAGATCCCAGACTCCTGACTAGCTAGGATTACAATCTGTGCCCAACTCTTTTTGGAGATTTTTTTTTTTTTTTTTGTCGGTCGTGGGGCTTGAACTCTGGGCCTGGGCGCTGTCCCTCAGCTCTTCAGCTCAAGGCGAGTGCTCTACCACTTGAGCTACAGCGCCACTTCCGGTTTTCTGGTGGTTTATTGGAGATAGGAGTCTCACGGTCTCTCCTGCCCGGGCTGGCTTTGAACCACGATCCTCAGATCTCAGCCTCCTGAGTAGCTAGGATTACAGGCATGAGCCACCAGCGCCCGGCTTTTGGAGATCTTCTGAGAGGCTGGGAATGTGGCTTAGAGGTAGAGTGCTTGCCTAGAATGCATGAAGCCCTGGGTTCGCTTCCTCAGTACCACATAAAGAGAAAAGGCTGGAAGTGACACTGTGGCTCAAGTGGTAGAGTGCTAGCCTTGAGAAAAAGCAGTGCAGGGACAGTGCCCAGGCCCTGAGTTCAAGCTGCAGGACTGGCAAAAAAAAAAAAAAAAGGAAAAAGAAAACCTGTTAAAAATTGCTTGTGAAAGTGTAGGAAGAATGAGCAAGTTGAGAAACAAAACACACTATTACTTGACCAGTTCTCTAACAGGGAGGGAGATTCTGAAAAGCTAGAAACTGGGCTGAGAATGGGAAGCTTCGAAGGAGAAATGGGGAAGGATTTCTGAATAATAAAAAACTATTTTCTCTTTCTTTTTTTCTTTTCTTTTTCTGGTACTAAAATTTGAACTCTGCCTCATTTGCATTGCAAACATTTCTAAGACCCTATCATGAATGAATAGACTCCTGGTTAGAGCCCAGCCTGGAAAGCCTGCCCCAGGGTCATTGTTGGAGAGGTTGCAAACAGAGTTTGTATCTGATACTTTTGCTCTGAGGATTTGCTCCTGAGTCAATAAGTGGATCAATGAAAGAGCAGCCTTTGCAAACCCAAATCCCACATCCCTAACTGTGACTAGCAAAGCTTAACTTTTGATCATTAAGGAACAAGACAACTGTTACACACTTAAAGCTGCATAACCTGAACTTGCTCTGCAGCAAGCAACAGGAACAACCTGGACCCACTACCTATATCAGGTCTGATGCAAAAGGTGGATGGATTATAAAATAAGCTGTTGCTGTGGATTCATCTGGTCTGATAGTTTGAAAAGCAGACACGCACACAAACAGAGTATTTCAGTGGAGGATGGTAGTGTGCACCTGTTATCCCAGCTACACTGGAGGCTGAGGCAGCAGGATCCCTGATCCTAGGACTACTAGGCTAGCATAGGCAACAAAGCAAGACCTCATCTCGAAAAAGAAAAAAAAAGGGGGGAGGGGATATTTTCAAGAATCGTATATCAAAGTCAGGCCTGGTTGCTCACACCTGTAATCCTAGCTACTCAGGAGGCTGAGATCTGAGGATCGTGGTTTGAAGCCAGCCTGGGCAGGAAAGTCCGGGAGACTCTTATCTCCAATAAACCACCAGAAAACCAGAACTGGTGCTGTAGTTCAAGTGGTAGAGTAGCCTTGAGCTAAAGAGCAGAGGGACAGGGCCCAGGCCCAGCCCCCCCCCAAAAAAAAGTGCCATGAAGAATGAGGGGACAGGAAATGCAATAATGCTGTTCATCTGCCCCCTCACCAAGGTAAAGTTGTTGTTAGAATCTCTAAGCATTGTAAAAGTTTACTCCTGCCCTGTTTTTGCTGAATTCCTAACAGTGAAAAATTGATGTACTGCTTTTCCTTTTTAATTTCTTTCTCTTTTCTTTTGGGCAGTACTTTTTTTTTTTTTTTTGGTTGGTTGGTTTTTTGTTTTTTTCCTAGTCCTGGGGCTTGAACTCTGGGCATAGGAGCTGTCCCTGAGCTTCTTTAGCTCAAGGCATTTGGACCATAGCACTTTTTTGAATAGTTTATTGGTTGATAAGCATGTCATGGACTTTCCTGCCTGGGCTGGCTTTGAAGCACAATCCTCAGATCTCAGCCACCTGAATAGTTAGGATTACAGTCATGAGCCACTGGCACCCTGTTAGTATTGGGTTTTGAACCCAGGATCTCACACTTGCTAGGCAGGTACTCTACCATTTGAACCACATCCGTATCCATGCTTTTGATTATTGTTTTTGAGATAGAGTCTTGTGATTTGATCAGTGCATATTTGCATACACATTGAAATAGTAATCTTGTAAAGCCAGGCATGGTAATATGCATCTGTCATCCCAGTGCTAAGGAGACAGAGCTAGGGGGACCACAGGTTTGAAATTAACCTGGTTGAGTGAAAAAGACCTGAATTTAAGCACCAGTACTGGCCCTCAAATAAATACTGAGACTAGCCTTTCCCAACTCTGACTTCCTGCCTGGCAATATGATCACTTGGCCCCATGTGTTTTCTGTTGTCATCTAGGCATATGCTTTGGCCTCAAAGACTTCACTAGAACTGGGTAGATACAGTTGCAGGGCCCTGGAACCTCCTAAACTGTGATTTCAATCTCTTTTCTTTATAAATAAGCCTATCTCAGGTCTTTCATTATAGTGATGAAAACCTGACAAATACAGGTTCAATGATTTGGTACTAGAAGAATAGTTTAGTCACATGACACAAGTGAAGCAAGAGCCTCTTCCTCCCAGAAGGTAGCTGCTTTCCTTTAGGGGTGAGGGGGGGACTCTCACAGTGTTTGGTGTATACAACATAGTAGTTTGGGAAAGAGAATCCAGGAGAATCCTGGGAGAAAATGAAAGGAGCAAACGTCTATTATTGCTTTATGTCATTGAGAAGATTGATTGAATCAATTCACAGGAGCAAGGTGCCAGGCACATACGGTAGCATTTAGGATGATGGTGGTGGTGGTGGTGGTGATGACGATGGTGATGTTAATGATGATGGTGATTGTGGCAATGGTGGCAATGAGGATGATGAAAATGATGGTGATGATGATGCTGGAGGTAAGGATGAGGGTGGCGATGACAGTCGTGATAAGGATGAGGATGTTAGTGGTCGTGATGATGATGATGGTGGTGGTGGTGATAGTTCTGCTGTTGCTGCTGTTAGTGATGAGGATGATGGTGGTGAGGGTGATGATATTGGTGACAACTGTTCTCAGATGGAGGTCTGTTACCAGGTTACCTCCAGGGATGTACCCACTCACACTCAGGGCCTGGAACCTCTTCCTCTCTGAGTCCACACTTCTGCTGGATCGCCTCCATTGCTCAGTCTTCCTGCCTCAGTTCCATGGGGAGCCCTTTGCCACTCCCTGCTGCTCTTGCAGAGAGCCCCCAATTCTTTCCTCCTCTCAGGACTCCAGGATCAGGCTGATATTCAAAGCCCTCCTATCATGGAGTCTGAGGCCTTCCAGCAGGCCCTCACAGAAGACCCCAGTGAGATTCAGCAGCAGGGGAGGTTCTAGAACATGCAGCTATTTTTAGTCTGGCACAGATGCCCAGTTCTAAGTGAAGGCAGGGGGCGTGGTAGGTGGAAAGCAATCTTGCTTTTGTCGTTTTATTATTTTATTAAACACGTTGGGATGCCGGATGTGGTAGGCATTACCTGGTTTCATTGCTCGCTTTTCTTTTCCTGATTCCTTCCTACTTGTTACTTGACAAACAGTATTCTACCCCAGGGACTAAAGAAGGATGGGGAGAAAATGAAATTGACCAAGTGACAATGAATGAGGACAGAGAAAGGGTAAATATTCCAGCCTGCTCCATCAGCAGTGGGAGTGGGTCCAAAAAACCACTTAGCCTCATAAATTGCTCACTTATTCTCCCTGTAGTGGGTTTGCTCCAAATGGCTTGGAAAACCATTGCTGCTGTTCAAAGGCAACAGGCTCTTAGCTGGAAAGGGGCCAGCCCTGGCCCCAGCAGGAGTCTGAATTATACCAGGATTCATTATCTTTATCTAGTCCAACACTTTAGTGCTAGGGGTTTTGTCTGATTTCAAAGTGAGTTGGTTAGGTCATTATTTGTTAAATTATAGCTTTTCATTAGCTCATCTATTAAAATGAAAAGCCAGAGAGAAGCACATAGGCCTCTAAGTTTTTGTCTGGAATTCATAATTATCACTGTTTGGAAAAGATTTAGTTGAGGGTGTTGAAGTCTTTCTTTTAAGAATATCCCCCTGTTGGTATTGGGGGAAGTGAGCAAAGGAGGTATTAATAAGCAAGATACAGACTTCCCTGCTGAGGCTCTCTGCATGATTACCATGGCCTGAGTCCTCACATGGCAAAAAGAGAGGGAAGATAGAGCTGAGTGTAGCTTAGTGCTTCTGCTTAGTACAAACAAGGTCCCGTGTTTAATCCCCGGTGTCAAAAATAAATAATTTTTCAAGTATTTTATATATATAATATTTTCAAGTATTATATATCATATATACATCTATATATGATATATCACCTATATGATATATAGCCTATATGTACACATATATACACAAACACACACACACTTTTTTGCAGTGCTAGGGGCAGTACTGGAAGAACCAAGGTTCTTGCACCTGTCAGGCAAGCCCTATACCACAGAACTACATCCCTAGCTCAGGGTTGTGTAGATGGGTAGCAGACACTGGCTGCAGATTTTGTGCCCCTTAGGGGTTTGATTTCAGCTCTGAGACAAGGCTGAAACTCTTCTGTTTGGATCTAAGCTTTTTCTTCCTCTGTCTTCCCTCTGCCCAACCTGGCGTCCCCACCGGCTGCACTGGATGTAGAACGGCCTTGGATCCAGCAGGAGGCGCGCTGGTGCCTGATTTAGGGATGCTGGGCTCCGTCCCTTAGGAAGCCACATCTCCTCCATCTGCACCCGCTCAGCCCTGTGGTGTGGCTTCTGCTCTGAGCTGTTTTTCCTTCTCAGCAGCAAGCAAGCAGATCATCATCTTCGGGCATGATGGGCCTCGTGCCTCGGGCTGTCACAGGCTGCCAAGGCAGACACTCCAGTTTTCTTTATCATTTCATATCCAGGCAGAACAGCGTGGCTCAGACAGGGAGGCTGAATGATGTCCATTCCTTTGCTTGCTGCACTGATTTGTGGGGACGCCTCTTCAGGGCCAGGGGTGAGCCTTTGCCCAATGTCCTCATTCCCCAAAATACACACACACACACACACACACACACACACACACTTCCTCTGGCAGGATCACCAGCACTCAGCACACTGCCTGGCACAGACACACAATAATTAAGGAATGAATGAATGAATGACAGTAAGGAAATGGTTACTTAAGTTCACTCTTAAAGGTACTGCACTGCACCGGTACCAGGGAACAGGCATAAGAAGTGTAACTCTTAGGCTGAGAATGTGGCTTAGTGGTAGAGTGCTCGCCTAGCATGCATGAAGCCCTGGGTTCCATTCCTCAGTACCACAAACAGAAAAGGCCAGAAATGGCCCTGTGGCTCAAGTATTATATAGAGCTAGCCTTGAGCACAAGAAGCTCAGGGACAGTGCCCAAGCCCTGAGTTCAAGCCCCAGGACTAGGAAAAGAAAAAAAAAAGTGTAACTTGTCTTCAGGAGAATAGAATCCAAAGAAGGTGACAGATATGCATCCAGACATCTTGAATTTCTAGCTCCCTCTGCTTAATGGCTAATTTCAAACCAGTCACAGGAGGGTTGCATACTGGTTGGGCTAGCCTCATCTTTCCAAAATCCAACCACTTATACCTCTACAATAAGCTTCACTCTCAAGATTCTTTCCTAGGTTTGCCAGGGGTTGATCATTTCAGCTTTGCTTGAATTGAAACTATCCTCAGCACTCCATTGTTAAGAAGCCCCAAATTATAATTACAGAGACTGCATCCTCTACAGCTGGACCATCTGGTAACCATCCTATAGTTGTGCATCAGGGATTCTGAGTTGTTTTCTCCCAAAAGGGGATGTGAAAAATCAGCCCATGAGTTGATTGTACTTGTTCTAAAGGAGTCCAAGCCCCAAGGCTTTTGCTATTAGTGGGGTTTTGTTGGTTGGTTTTATACAATCTGAGTGGAGGGCTCTGCTCCACCTCCCTGTTGGTGTGTGTGTGTGTGTGTGTGTGTGTGCGCGCGCACACATGTGTTGGTACTGGGCTTGAACTCTAGGCCTAGGTGCTGTTCCTTAGCTTTTATGCTCAAGGCTGGCATTCTATCACTTGAGCCACAGTTCCACTTCCAACTTTTTTCTGGTTAATAAGAGATCAAATTTTCACAGATTTTTCTTGCCTGAGCTGGCTTTCAATTGTGATCCTCAGATTTCAACCTCATGAATAGCTAGGATTATAGGCAGGAGCCACAGGTGCCCAGCTATCTCTTCATCTTAATCTTAATCTTCTTTCCCTCCCTCCTTCCCTTCCCTTCCCTTCCTTCCTTCCTTTCTTCCTTCCTTCCTTTCTTCCTTCCGTCCTCTCTTCCTTTCTTTTGTCAGTCATGGGGCTTGAACTCTAGACCTGGGTGCTATCCCTCAGCTCTTCAGCTCAAGGCTAGCGCTCTACCACTTGAGCCATAGCACCACTTCCACTTTTTTGTTTATGTGGTGCTGAGGAATTGAACCCAGGGCCTCATGCTTGTGAGGTAAGCACTCTACCACTGAGCAACATTCCCAGCCCCTCCCTCTCTCCCACCTTCTCTCCCTCCCTCCCTCCCTTCCTTCCTTCCCTCCTTCCTTCCCTCCCTCCCTCTCTCTTTCTCTCTCTCCTTCCTTCCTTTCTTTCTTTCTTTCTTTCTTTCTTTCTTTCTTTCTTTCTTTCTTTCTTTCTTTCTTTCTTTCACAGTATCTTGTGATGTAGCCCAGGCTGGCCTTGAACTCATCTCCCTTCTGCTTCAGTCTCATAAGTTGGGATTGTCCATTGTGCTTTCATCTTTATGCTTAATAATCACATTTAGCCCTCCTCTAAGAGTCATCAAAGAGATGAAACCTTCTTTGTGTGGGGGAGATCAGCACAGATTAAAAAAAAAAAAAAAACAACCCTGCAAACAGGAATTGCTTTTGAATGAGCAAATGTCAACTGTTACAGATGAGCTTTGGGGTGGGAGAAAGGGCTATCATGATCGCCTGAAGCGACTCACTCATTTCTGGAGCAGAATAAATGTCTGGGAAGTGATTCTATGTAGAGATCTTGGTCTAAAAAAAAAAAAAGGTTAGAGTATGAATTGACTAAAAGAAAAGGCTGGACAGTGTTTTGTTGTTGCTTGTTTTTTTACTCTTGCAACAACATAAAACAAGAATTTTGTCTTTCTAACTTCATAGTATTAAAATTTTCCTCTCAGGAAAGGCTGTGTTGTTGTTATTGCTGCTGCTGCTGCTGCCGCCGCACCACAGAATCACTCCAGCTGCAGCTGTGTGCACTGGAGTGCGTCAAATACTGTCTGTCATTTAGATTACACTTTCCCCCTCCATAGCCCCCAGCAAGGGTCCCAACAAACATAATTAAAACCACCGCATGGAGCATTGAACAGTTTCATGGAGTAATTCTACCAAACCTTTCAAAAGAATGTAACAACAGGGTTGTTTATATTGTTACAAATGAGAAAGAAAATAAAAATTCCCCCAATCTTTTAAAATCCATGTGCATAGGACTGACACCAAATTCAATAAAGACTTCACTGTAGATGTGTCTCAGTAGTTAATACTAATGTGAAAAAGCACAAATGTAATGTGAATAATCAGAATATGGTATATTAAAATGAATATCTCTAACAGCAAACAGTCTCTGTGAGGGGAGTGAGTACTAGAGGGAGGGTTGGGCTAACAAGGAGGATGAAGGAAGATGAACATGATTAAAAAAAATTAAAAACAATTCTCAGCTCTAATAGCTCTCTCCTGAAATCTTAGCTACTCAGGAAGCTGAGAATTGAGGATCAAGGTTTGAAGCCAGGCTGCACAGAAAAAGTCTTTGAGATTCTATCTCCAGTTAATCAGAAAAAAGCCAGGCTTGAGATATAGCTCAAATGGTAGTGTCAGCTATGAACAAGGATGTTAGCCAAGAGCATGAGGCCCTAAGTATTGGCATTATAGATAGATAGATGGATAGATAGATAGATATGGATATAGATATATCAGGACCATATCTCTATTACAGGAATTTAAGGATAGTTCGTCATAGGAAATGCTACTGCCCCAAACCAGAGCTTCCTCTTCTGGTCCTAGTAGACTAGAGGTCTTGTTTTGTTTTGTCTTTCTAATGCTGAGTATGGAACCCAGGGCTGTACAAGTAGTGTACCACTGAGCTACACCCCTAGCTCAGCTATCTAATTTAGAACAGTCCTTTTTAATTAAGAAAAACTTAAAAGCTGGGCAAAGGACTCTTCTCTAATATTAGAAAGGTCTCCTACAAATTGATAAGAAAAAAATTAATAGTCCAAGAGAAAAATGAGCAAAAGATATACACAGATGGTCCACAGAAAGAAAAAAGAAAAATGGCTCTTATTATGAAAACATGCTCAACTCCAGTCATAATGAGATAAATGGAAATTAAAACCACATTAAGGGCTGTAGACATGGTAGAATACCTGCCAGGCAAATGCAAGGTCCTGATTGCAAACATCAGTACTTCCAAAACAAAGCAAAATGAAACATCAACAACCAAAAAATACCCTGACATGCCATTTTCATTCATTATAGTAGTGCAAATCCAAAATTTGGATATTGCACTAAATGGACCATTCTTTAAGAAAATCACTCGGGCAGGAAATGTGGCTTAGTTGTAGAGTGCTTGCCTAGCATTACATGAGGCCTACATCAGCAAAAAGTAAATAAAATGAATAAAAATAAAAGGAAAAAAATCAAATTATTTTTTAAATCTCAAATATTGTTGATAAGATGGTAACTTGCCATCCCATATTCAGGGCAATTAGTATTTGTCAAAATTGCAAATATACTACAAATAGTAGGATATAGAATTTTTTCCTACAGATATTTGAATCCACAGGCAAAATGATAGTCTAATAAGAGTACACAACATAATTTCATAATGGCAAAAGCTTGGAAATGAGTTAAATATCGAACCTTAAAGGAAAGGTCAGGCTGGAGTTGCAACTCAAGCACTAAGACACCTGCCTGGCAAGTGTGAGGTCCTGAGTTCAACACCAGTACTCACCCCCCCCCCAAAAAAAGGAGTCATTAAATAAATTAAAGTCCCTCTATATGTTGGAATATTATGCCACAGTAGAAAGACAGTAAATAAGTAACTTATGTGTTTTACATTTTATCTGTTTCCATAGAAATGCCCCTTCAGGGCTAGGAATGTGACTTAGTGGTAGAGTGCCTGGGTAGCATGCACAAAGCCCTGGGTTTGATTTCTCAGCGTTTTATAAACAGAAAAAGCTGGAAGTGGAGCTGTGACTCAAGTGATAGAGTGCTAGCTTTGAACAAAAAGAAGCTTAGGGGCTGGAAAGGTGGCTCAGTGGTAGAGCGCTTGCCTTGCATGCATGAGGCCCTGGGTTCGATTCCTCAGCACCACATAAGCAAAAAAAAAGAAAAGAAAAGAAAAAAGCCAGAAGTGTCACTGTGGCTCAAGTGGTAGAGTGCTAGCCTTGAGCTGAAGAGCTGAGGGACAGTGCCCAGGCCCAGAGTTCAGGCCCCACAACCGTACCTTCCCCTACTCCCACCCCAAAAAAAAGAAGCTTAGGGATAGTGCTCAGACCCTGAGTTCAAGCCACAGGACGAAAGAAAAAAAGAAAGAAAGAGAGAGAGAGACAGACAGACAGACAGAGAGGGAAGGAGGGAGGGAGGAGGGAGGGAGAGAGAGAGAGAAAGAAAGAAAGAAAGAAAGAAAGAAAGAAAGAAAGAAAGAAAGAAAGAAAGAAAGGAAGGAAGGAAGGAAGAAAGAAAGAAAGAAGAAAGAAAGAAAATGTCCCCATCAGGCTCATATGCTTAGTCTCAAGTGAGAAGCAGTATTTGGGGATGAGGTGCAAACTCCCCCTCCCTACCCGCCCCGCCCCCATAGGGCTGGAACTCTGGGCCTGGGCGCTGTTCCTCAATTCTTCAGCTCAAGGCTAGTACTCTACCACTTGAGCCACAGCACCACTTCTGGTTTTCTGATGGTTAATTGGAGATAAGAGTCTCATGAACTTTCCTGCCCCCGCCCCCCGCCCCACTTTGAACTGCAATCCTCAGATCTCAGCCTCCTGAGTAGCTAGTATTACAGGTGAGAGCCACCGGTGCCTAGCTGGTACAAACTTTTAAGAGGCAGGAACTACTGGAAGTAAGTCACTGAAGTGAGCTTGCATGTGTGTGTGTGTGTGTGTGTGTATGCGCACATAAACATGCACATGTGTATGCGAGCATGCACATGTGCACGCACACCACTACTAGGACTTGAATTCAGGACTTAGGTACTGTCCCTTAGTTTTTTTACACAAGGCTGGTTCTACCACTTGAGCCACACCTCCATTTCTAACTTTTTGTGATTAGAAATAAGAGTCTCTTGGATTTGTCTGCCTGGGCTGACTTTGAACCTCCATCATCAGATCTCAGCCTCCAGAGTAACGAGGATTTTTGTCCCTGTGACCTACTGTATCTTTTCTTCTCTGCTTTCTGTTTGTCATAAGAAGAGTGGTTCTGCTCCACTATGCTCTTCTGCCATGAGGCTCTGCCTCACCACAGGGCCAGAAATAATGGAGCCAGCCTTGGACGGTAAACTTTGATGAGACTATAAGCCAAATAAATCCTTCCTTCTCTGAGTTGACTTTCCAGGGATTTTGTGACTGCAATATATTTATATATGTTTTTATTGTAAAAATACTGTACAGAGGGGTTACAGTTACATGGATAAGGTAATGAGCACATTTCCTATGGAGCGTTGTTACCTCCTCCTTTGTTTTTCCCCTACCCTCCCTTCCTTCCCCAACTCCCCAACTCCTCCCTCCCCCCTCCTGCAATATTTCTGACAAAAAGAGACAAGCAAATCTGACTAGCACAATCAGCAAGGTACACTTAACAGCAACATCAGGCTCAGAACAATGTGCTAACATTTGGGTGGAAAAAAAATGGAAAGAGGCAAGACCAGCACTGGTAGCTCACACTCATAATCTTAGCTACTCAAGAGTCTGAGATCCAGAGGACTGAGCTTTGAAGCCAGCTAAGCAAACTTGAGGCCCTGAGCTCAAAACCCCAGTACCACAAACAAAAAAAGGAAAAAAATACATTCATAGAATCCCCTACAAGGGTAAAAAGAAAAAAAACAAAAAGCAGAAGTTGGAGCACATAAGAACTAAATGATGACAAATTGAATGGGAGAGAAGGTTTTGCTTTAGGTGTTTGAATAATGTGGATGTTGTATCCACTATACTTCTAGGGTATAGCCATCAAAATCACAACTGACTCTTCCTCCCTGTGTTTTGTGTTTTTCTACTATTGGGGTTTGAACTTAGGACCTAGAACTTGCTAGACAGATGCTCTGCCACTGAGCCATACCTACAGCCATTCTTTTTTGGTCTGGTTGTGGGGCCTGAACTCTGGGCCTGGACGCTGTCCCTCAGCTCTTCAGCTCAAGGCTAGCGCTCTACCACTTGAGCCACAGCTCCACTTCTGGCTATTTTTTTCTGCTTATGTGGTGCTGAGGAATCAAACCCAGGGCCTCATGCATGCAAGGCAAGCACTCTACCACTGAGCCACCTTCCCAGCCCATCTACAGCCATTTTTGATGCTAGTTATTTTTTAGATAGGGTATTTGGGCATATGTCTGGACCTCAATCCTATTTTTCACTTCCCACCATAGCAAAGGTAACAGCCAAGTATCACCACACCCAATGTCTTCCATTGAGATACAGTCTCATGGATTTACCTGCCTCAAACTGTAATACTCAGTCTCAGCCTCCCAAGTAGCTATGATTACAAGTGTGAGCCAACAGTGCATGACCTGCTCAAGGCTAGTGCTCTATCACTTGAGCCACAGCTCCACTTGTGGCTCCTTCGTGATTAATTGCAGATAGGAGTCTCAGGGACTTTCTTGTGTGAGCTGGTTTCAAACCTCTATCCTTAGATCTTAGCCTCCCGAATAGCCAGATTACAGGTTTGATGCCCTGGTGCCGAACAACCTTGCCTGTTTTTGTTTTGGTTTGTTTTGTTTTTGCCAGTCCTAGGGCTTGAACTCAGGGCCAGGGAACTGTCCCTGAGCTTCTTTTGCTCAAGGCTAGCACTCTACTACGTGAGCCACAGCACCACTTCTGGCTTTTTCTGTGTATGTGGTACTAAGGAATTAAACCCAGGGCTTCATGTATGCTAGGCAAGCACTCTACCACTAAGCCACATTCCCAGCCCCATCTTGCCTGTTTTTAAAAGCACTAGATTAACCAATATTTCCTAGCAACCAGTAGAGGTTGCTCTGAAACCAACTCTTTATAAGCCAAAGGGATTGGTTTTTTGTTGTTGTTGCTGTTTTTTTTTTTAAATCACCATCTGGTCTTGGCATGAAGATGAGATGATTTATGAGTCAGAATGGAACTAATTGTCCCTTCCTATTTAGATGTTGTCCCTAAGTGTGACTTAAAAAAAATAAATTATTGGCGGGGCACCAGTGGCTCATGCCTATAATTCTAGCTACTCAGGAAGCTGAGATCTGAGGATCGCAGTTCAAAGCCAGCCCGGGCAGGAAAGGCCATGAGACTCTTATCTCCAATAAACCACCAGAAAACCGGAAGTGGCACTGTGGCTCAAGTGGTAGATCTCATGCCTTGAGCTGAAGAGCTGAGGGACAGTGCCCAGACCCAGAGTTCAAACCCCATGACCAACAAGAACACAAAAAAAATTATTCTGCAGCCAGGCACTAGTGGCTCCATGCCTGTGATACTGTCTACTTGGGAGGAGAGATTGTGGTTCAAGATCAGCTTAAGTAGAGAAGTTTGGAAGGCCTCATCTCAGCTCATTGCTGGATGCAGTGGAATGTACATGGTATCCTGCTATGTGGAAGGCCAAGATTGGGAGGATCACTGTTCTAGACCAGCCCATGCGCAAAAGCCCATGAGACTCCTCTTCATTGGAAGAAGCTACATGTTGTAGTAGACACCTGTCATCCTAGCTTCGGTCAGAAGAAAAAAAAAATAGGCAAGAAGCAAGACCTCTAAAATAACCAGCACAAAAATTAGGCTGTGGCATGGCTCAATAAGTGGTGGAAATTCAGGGAATTTTATTGTTGTTGAGAACATTAACAATTTGGAGCTGGGCACCAATGGCTCTTACGTGTAATTCTAGCTACTTAGGAGGCTGAGATCTGAGGATCTCAATTTGAAACCAGCCTGGGCAAGAAAGTTTGTGAGACTCTTATCTCCAGTTAACCACCAAAAAGCTGGAATTGGAAATGTGGCTCAAGTGGTATAATGCCATCCTTGAGGAAAAAGTCAAGTGAGGCCCTGAATTTACAGCCCAGTACTGACATCAAAGAAACAAACAAACAAAAACCCAAACAGAAAAAAAAAGAGGAAAGAGGCGAAATCAGAGGCTTTCCTATACTATAATACAAAGACACACTTCTGAATCTTATTATTATGAAGAAATTCTAAATACAGCCTCCAGGAGACACTCCTCCTCCTTGCAGGCTGGTGAGGGCTCTATGGTGTTTTTGCGCTGTGACACAGGCATGCTAAGTTTAGAATGACACAGCTCTGGGTGGGGTCATACCCAGATGACGACAAGTCCCTGGAGACTGTTGTGTGACTAACCCAAGTTGTTGCTGAGAACAGGAGCTTGATTCCTTTTTATGTTTTTCTCTTTCTTCCTTCGTCCCCACCCCCCTCCACCAGTCATGGGGCTTGAACTCAGTGCCTGAGTGTTGTCCCTGAGCTCTTTTGTTCAAGGCTAGCACTCTACCACTTCCAACCATAACATCACTTCCAGTTTTCTGGTGATTAATTGGAGATAAGGGTTTCATAGACTTTCCTGCCTGGGCTGGTTTGAAACACAATCCTCGAATCTCAGCCTCCTAGGTAGTTAGGATTACAGATGTGAGCCACCAGTGCCTGGCTTGGGTTTTTTTCTGGGGAGGGGACATTTATTTATTTATTTATATTGTGAAAATACCATACAGAGGCGTTACAATTACATGGGCAAGGTAATGAGTACATTTCTTATCAAGTATTGTTGCCACCTCCTTTGTTTCCCCTTCCTATCCCTTCCCATCTTCCCCTCCCCACAAGGTGGCTTTTTATAAAGGCAAAATAAAAGGGGCATGGTAAAGAGCTATCTCAGAGATAAAGTAAAAATTTTGACATCTTGGAAATTAATTGGACAGCCTTAAGCAGAAAAAAAAAGAAAAAGGAAGAATATAAGATACTGAGTTCAGGGCTGGGAAGGTGGCTCAGTGGTAGAGTGCTTGCCTTGCATGCATGAGGCCCTGGGTTCGATTCCTCAGTACCGCATAAGCAGAAAAAAGCTGGAAGTGGTACTGTGGCTCAGGTGGTAGGGTGCTAGCCTTGAGCTGAAGAGCTGAGGGACAGCGCCCAGGCCCAGAGTTCAGGCCTTACAATCATCAAAAAACAAACAAGCAAAAAGATAGCAACAAGATGCTGAGTTCAAACTCTACTACCAATACAAAAGAGTAAAGACATGAATACTAATTGAAAATTTTGGTATAAAATCACGATTCAGTATATATCAAATAGATTTAGGTATTCTAGCTTTGTACTTTACAAAGAAAACAACTGCACTAAAAAACAACAGCAACAAAAAAACAAGTGCACTAATCACTACTTCAGCAGAAATAAATGTCTTTTGGTTCTTTGATGGAGGTCTTCAAATGCTATTTCTCATTGAAAGGAACCAGGGCTCTTCAGAGAAATGACTGTGCTCTGTGTGCTACATAAAACATACAAGAGATAAGCCTGCAACATCTTGCTAAACCATAAAGCCATCAAAGACCACTAGAGCCATGGCCAAAGGCCTCAACATCCAACTTGAAGAAACTCTCAATGGCCAACCTGAACATTAAGAGGGATAAACTTACAGTGGACTCCAGGCGCTAGTGGCTCACGCCTGTAATCCTAGCTACTCACGAGGCTGAGATCTGAGGATCACAGTTCAAAGCCGCTACTATATCAAAGCCAGCCATCATTCATGTCACACCTTCAGCCTCTTTTTTTTTTGCAGGTTATATTTTATATAAGGTCTCAATTCCCACCAGGGTGCGCACCTGAGCTTGATCCAGCTACTTCCGATTTCTAGTTGTGGCTGGGATCGTACCTTCCCTTCCTGATCTCAGCTGTTCAAGTAGGTAACAGGCTGAGCCACTGGTGTCAGCTACCTTCTACTTAAAAAAAAAATGTATTGTTATTATAAAGGTGATGCACAGAGGATTCATAGTTACACAAGTCAGGTAGAGAGTATGTGTACATTTCATTTTGGACAATGTTACCACTTCCCTCTTTCTCTCCCAGTTTTTCTCTCCAATCTCCACCCACAAGTTGTATACTTCATTTTCCACATAGTGTCTAGTGAGTACCACTGCTTCATTTGTTCTCTCTTTGTCTCTCCATTTCTGTGCTTACCCTTACCCTCCCAAAGGCAGATAAACGAACAAACAGAACAAAAAGGAAAGAAAAAAAAAACAGTAAAAAAGAAAGAAAGAAAGAAAAATATTGTTTTCATTTCTTTGTTCCTCTACTCTTATGTGTGAATTTTCCTACAACCAATGATTTTAAAGGCTGGAAACATCCAATATTGGCAAGAATCTAGAGAAATGGCTCATACACTGTTGACTGGAGTCCAAATTGGTCTAGCTGTCAGGGGCAATTCAACAGTATCTGTGTAAATGTCAGGCTATAGATACTTTGACTCCAGAAAATTTTCTTGGGGAAAATAACCTAAAGAAAAGTTCCCAGGGATATTCCCTACAACATTGTTAAGATAGCAGAGAAACTGCCAACAAGTCCAATGTCCAGCACCAGAAAACATCTAAATAAATTCTTGTTAATACTAGCAGTGATAAATACTACCACGGCTAATATCAGTCACATTAAAATAAATAATGGGGCCAGGATCTGGTGGCTCATACCTGTCATCCTAAACACTCAGGAGGCCGATATCTGAGGATGGTGGTTCTAAGCCAGTGTGGGCAGAAAAGTTCATAATACTCATCTCCAATTAACCACCAAAAAGCAAGAATTGGAGCTGTGGCTCAGTGGTAGAGCACTAGCCCTGAGTATAAAAGCTCAGAGATAGCACCCAGGCCTAGAATTCAAGCCCCAGAACAAGCACACACACACACACACACACACACACACACACACACTCACACTCACATACAAATATGTATATAAAATAAATAAATCCTGGTCCCCCTATACATGGAATAGTCTTTTATAGTATGGGAAGCAGTAAAAACAGGAGGAAGCTCCACACCCATGATAAATATTTGGTCTGGGTCTTCATTCCCAGTACAGAGTTCCTAAAACCCTTGGAATTTACCAACCATTGTATGTTAAAGGGATGACTCAGCTGGGGCTAGTGAACTTCTGGGTTGGGACTAGTGGCAGGAAACTAACCTGGAGATGAGGGTGAGAACTCTCAGGGCTCCTCACCCCCATCCCTTCACACCTCAAACAAACACAACCAGAGAGAAACAGAGACAGAGAGACAGAAACAGACAGAGACAAAGACAGAGAGAGCAAGAGAAGAGGACTGGAGATTTCTGTCAATTACTAATGGTTAATGCCTAGACCATGAAAACTCCATAACATCTCCAAATGAAGGTATTCAGAGAACTTATTGGTCCAAACAGCCAGAGAGGGTCACAGCACCTTGATGATTGGAGATTGAAGCTCTACTATGCTCAGGATTTTCCCAAACCTTGTTCTAGGTATAGACCTCTTCTTCCAGCTGTTCATTCATGTTCTTTCTAATAAACTGCAATCCTAAGTATAGTGGGTTCAACCCTCCCCCAGTACTGAACGGGAGACAGGAAGGAAGGAAGGAAGGAAGGAAAGAAGGAAGGGCTGTCTCATTTTATTTTGCTAGGCATGATGGTTTTGCTAGGTGTGGTGATCAAAGGATTTGGAGTTTGAAACCAGCCCTGGCAAAGTTAGACCCTATTGCAAAACAAAATACAAATAAAAGGGCTGTAGCTGTAGCCCTGGATTCAAGCCCCCCAGTACCACAAAAGGAAATACAAAGTAGATTGGTTAGAGGACTTAAACTACCAAATTGAAGACCTACTATAAAGTTTAGTGATCAAGTAAGTGGGTTATCCTGAGGATAGATATGGACATTAATGGGACACAAGAGGACCCAGAGATGGAGCCACACTTTTATGGCCAATTGATTTTTGACAAAGCTGCCAAAATGATTTGCTGGGGAAAATGCTACCTTCTTACTTACTGGTAATATAATGATTGGATATCTAAATAGAAAAAAATATATACTTTACCCTCACTGCTGTTAGAATATTTTAGACTTTGCCAGAAAACCACACAGACATGCAGGTACAGAGAACAAAGAAAGAGAACAAAGAAAGGTTTATTGCTGAGAAGGGACCAGCAAGACCCCTTCTCACAAGGGAGAAGTGAGAAGAAGCACCAGCTATTGTCTGAGGTGACCTATCTAAAATACTCTAACAACTACTTTGCCATACTCCAAACTTAAATACAAGTAGATTATAGACACAAGCATAGAATCTAAAACTATTCAGCTTCTACAAAGGGGGAAGTGGGAAGAGAGAGAGGAAGACAGAGAGGGAGGGAGAGAGGGAGAGAAAGAGGGAGGGAGAGAGAGAGAGAAAGAGAGAGAGAGAGAGAACCTATGAGCTATACAAGGGCATTTTAACCAGAACACAAAAGGTTCAAATCATTTTAAAAAAAGTTCTCCACTAGGAAAAAAATATTCAAAATGATAAATAAGAAATAAAAAGGTAAACCAAAGAATAGTAGAAAATTGTTTATAAAACATGTCTGGCTAAGAGTATAAATAAAAAGAACTGTTAAAATTCAATTATGAAGAGACAAATATCCAATTTAAAAATGAACAAAGTTTTGGACAGAAATTTCACAAAAGAAAATACACAAGCCAGGCACTGATAGCTCCATGTCTCATGCCTTTAATCCTAGCTACTCAGAAGGCTGAGATCTGAGGATCCTGGATCAAAATCAGCCCAGGCAGGAAAGTCCTTGAGATTCTGATCTTCAATTAACTACTAAAATGCCACAATGGAGCTGGGCTTAAAGTGGTAGAGCACTAGCCTGGAGCACAAAAGCTCAGGGATAAAAGCTCAGCTGAATTCAAGCTCAGGACCAAAAATAAAAGCTCAGGAATAGCTGAGTTCAAGCCATAGGACCTGCACAAAAGAAGGAGAAAGAGAAGAAGGAAGAAAGGAAGAAAGAAGAAGAAATATAAAGGGACAATAACTACAAAAGAATATGTTGTATATAATTAACCATGGGGAAATTAAAACACTACAATAAGGTAGCATTACATACCCACTAAAATGTCTAAAGAGAAAGTGTTGGCAAGGATGTAGAGCAATAAAACATTCCTTCATCATTGGAATCAGTGGAAAAGGTACAGCTACCATTACCATATGAGAATATTACTTGTAAAGTAAAATATACAGTTGTGCAATCCTATTCCTGTTTATTTGCTTATTTGAGAGAGAATTGAAAACATATGACACAGATAGCCAAAGGCAACCCAAATGTCCATGAACTAGAGAGTAGGAAAGCAAGCATATTTATATATCTTACAATAAAAAGAAAAGAAATAAGCCGGGCACCAGTGGCTCATGCCTGTAATCCTGGCTGCTCAGGAGGCTGAGATCTGAGGATCACGGTTCAAAGCCAACCCGGGCAGAAAAGTCTGTGAGACTCTGATCTCCAATAAACCACTAGAAAACTGAAAGTGGCGCTGTGGTTTAAGAGGTAGAGCACTGGCCTTGAGCTGAAGAGTACAAGGACAGCGCCCAGGCCCTGAGTTCAAGCCCCAGGACTGACAAAAAAGAAAGAAAGAAATATATGACCACTAATGGTTCTCTTAATCTCATCAAACCACAAGTAGTTTATTTGCAAGACAATAATCCTTCTATCACCGTGGATGACATAAAGTACACTAACATGCCTATTCCTAACACTGGGGGAAGAAAATAGAAGAAAATATAAATTCACATAGCAACATAGATGAAAGCCAAAACCGTTTTTATACTAAGTACCAAAAATTAAGCACTAAAGACTGCTTCATTCAAATAAAATTCTGGAAAAGACAAAAACTTTTGTATTGACAGAAATGGTGGGAAATGATGGTTCCTTGGGACTGTCAGTTGGGGATTGAGTGTAAAAAGATAGTGTTAGGGTTAAAAAAAAAGTGAGGGGTAATAGGTAAAGATGGCTCAGATTTATTGGGAAGAAAAATCTGTGGAGGGGAAGCCTCCAGCTGCTTTCAATCTGAGGTACTTACACTGGGTCTAAAGGAATGCTAGAGTTGACTGATGGGGGCTGGTACAAAAATAACTAGTGGTAAGGCAGAGATAATACACCCAAAGGGGTCACAGCTGGAAATAAAGCAGGGAGTCAGTTCAAACCTCTGTTCTGTTCAAAGCTCTGGTCGGCTGCCAACCATTTGGTCAAGGAGAGAGGGTAAGGTGGGAGTGTTTCTGTGTCAAGGCACTGGTCTGGGACCTTAAGATAAGGATATCTGGCTATGTGGACCTAACAGATAGGGGGCAAGATACTTCTATATCTTGATTATTGTAGAGATTTCAAGTCTTTGCAAAACTTAACCAATTGCATGCTCAGAACAGAGTGAAGTTTAATTGCATTGTGCCTTGATAAAGCTCGGTAAGGGGTTTATTGAGGAATAAATAAATAAAATCCTGATATGAGGCCCAGTTCCTGAGATTCTGAGACGTTACTCTAATCTATGGTGAGGAGGAGCCTTGCTTTAGAGAACCACAGCCTGCTGGACAAGATGGTCGAGGGTGTGAATTTTTTCAGTTTACACCTTCAGCACTCAGACTCAGGTCCCACTCCCCAGGTACTCTCCTGGTTGCTCTCCACTTTCATTCACCTCCCCTACCAAGTCACCCTTCCCTCCCTCCTTCCCTTCCTTCCTCTTTCCTTTCTTCCCTTCTTCCTTTCTAGATTTTTTTGTTTTTTGAGATCTTACAGTCTAGCCTGGCCTCCTACTCACCCTCTTCCTGCCTTGGTCTCCAGAATGCTAGGATTACTGTCATGTGCAACCACACCCAACTACACCCAGCTGTTTTCTACTAAACTCAAGTGTCCAAGATGAAAGCAAGACCAGAAGACATTTTATACAAAAGATTGAATGATTTGTGTCTTGCTGGGTTTTTTTTGTTTTCTTTTTTCTTTTTATTGTCCGTCATGGGGCCTGAATTCTGGATCTGTGCACTGTCCCTCAGCTCTTCAGCTCAAGGCTGGCACTCTACCACTTGAGCCACAGCGCCACTTCTGGCTTTTTCTGCTTATGTGGTGTTGAGGAATCAGGATACCAGGGCCTCATGCATGCAAGGCAAGCACTCTACCACTGAGCCACCTTCCCAACCCCCATGCTGGTTTTTGTTGTTGTTGTTGTTTGTGCTGGTCCTGGCTGTTGACCCTGAGTTTTTGTGCTCAAGACTAGCACTCCATCACTTGAGCCACAATTTTACTTCTGACATTTTTGGTAGTTAATTGGACTTAAGAGTCTTACAGATTTCCCTGCCCAGGCTGGCTTCAAACTTTGATCCTCAGATCTCAGCCTCCTGAGGATAACAGGAGAAAGCCACTGGCTCCAGGCTGATTTGTGTTTTTATGGAGGCCATTTGTTAATGGAAAGGAATTCTTTTAAAGGTAGAGCTCCTGGCAGCATGATTCTCAAAGTTGTGTATCCTCTGTGTCCATTGGATTAGAGTAGCTCTGATTTAAGATGGTATGAAGGCTGGGGCTCAGGGTTTGGCTCAGTAGTAAAGTACACGCGCGCGCGCGCACACACACACACACACACACACTGGATGTTATAATCTCCAAAGAGCCCTCAGTAGTAAAGCACACGCGCGCGCGCGCGCGCACACACACACACACACACACACTGGATGTTATAATCTCCAAAGAGCCCTCAGTAGTAAAGCACACGCGCGCGCGCGCGCGCGCGCACACACACACACACACACACACACACACACACTGGATGTTATAATCTCCAAAGAGCCCAGATGAACACTGATTATTTAGTCACTCAGATGTCATGCGTATATATTTCCTTGGCATACATGGAGTAGACATTAACTCTTTCTACACTTCATCAGGTACTGGGATAGTAGGAGGAATAAGATTCCAGCCAGCTAAGAGCAGCTGATCTTTGACAATTTGTGGACTGGAGAAACCTCAAGTTTGAAGCTTGAGGAGCTATGGACTTGAAGAGCCACAGAATTCATGACAGTGTCATTGTAAGCAGTGCTATAACCAAGATAAATCCTTCTCAGACCTGGGGAAGAGAAAGGATTAGAGAGTATCACAGGTATGCCTGGCTTTGACAGATGCAAAAGGGTTTCAACAAACCTAGTCACACCTATAATTCTAGCTACTCAAGAGGCTGGGAATCATGGTTAAAAAGATCATGGGAAGAAGAGTCTGTGAGACTCTTATCTCCAATTAACCAGTAAAAAATTAGAAGTGGAGTTGTAGCTCAAGTGGTAGAGCACCAGCCTTGATTTTTTTTTTTTTTGTCGGTTGTGGGGCTTGAACTCTGGGCCTGGGTGCTGTCCCTGAACTCTTTAGCTCAGGGCAAGTGCTCTACCACTTATGCCACAGTGCTACTTCCAGTTTTCTGGTGGCTTATTGGAGATAAGAGTCTCATGAGCTTTCCTGCCCTGGCTAACTTTGAACTGTGATTCTCAGATCTAGCCTCCTGAGTAGCTAGGATTACAGGCATGAGCCACCAGCACCTGGCACCAGCCTTGATCTTTTTTTTGGGGGGGGTCTGGTTGTGGGGCCTGAACTCTGGGCCTGGGCACTGTCCCTCAGCTCTTCAGCTCAAGGCTAGCACTCTACCCCTTGAGCCACAGTGCCACTTCCAGCTTTTTTCTTTTTTCTTATGTGGTGCTAAGGAATCGAACCCAGGGCCTCATGCATGCAAGGCAAGTGCTGTACCACTGAGCCACCTTCCCAGCCCCTACCAGCCTTGATCTTATAGTTAAAGGACAGTTCCCAAGGTCCTGCATTCAACCCTCAGGACTGGCACAATAAAAGAGGGATGTATCAGCAAGTAGAGGAGGAAGTTACATGAGGAGGAGTAGCCTGAAAGAGCAGGGAAGAACTGGGAGGATGGTGGAGTGAATAATGGTGATTATGGAATGTTGGGGTATCTCGGCAGAAGGGGGAGAGCACAAGTGAAGCAAGGACATGGGGCAATTATTTTATTCAGAAGATTGTCCCAGGAAGCAGGAGTAAGGGAGAGGAAAAAGGAGGAAGACAATGTCAACAAAGGGAAAACAAATAGAAAGTTTGATATTGATTGGTTTCTACTTACCAGTGTTGAGTATCTGAGGCCTCTTTCTACTAGAGATCCCTGAACCAGCCCATACACTATGGCTCAGAAAGACCCTCCAAAGATGGGAGTCCATGGGCACTTATTAAACAATGCCATTCCCACTGACTGTGTGATTCCCCTATGGATCTCAGTTCCCCTTTCGAAGTTACCACTGGGTTTCTGGAGTCTCATGACATGGGAAAAACAAAAAACCAAAACCAGAGTTATTGGGCAGTGGGTGCTTGAGGTGAGATCCCAGCAGCTCTTGGGGACTGTTTACTTCAGTTGCAGAACCACCACCAATGGGTGGTAGCATGGGATGTGGAAGGCACCTGCCTCACTCAGCATCAGGGGCTGAAGAGGTGCAGTAAAGCACAACACATTCAGGAAATGAGGTTGGAAACATAGGCGAGACTCAAGACACTGCACACCTCTAAAAAGTTTAAACCTAATTTGCTTGTCTGGTCCTGACACCTTGAAGGTATTCAATAAATCTTTAGTTAGTGAATGAATGCTGAGAGGATGTACCTGAGCCACAATCTTTTAAACAATTTTATTTATTTTTTGTGTTTATGCGGTACCAAGGAATTGAACTCAGGGCCTCATGCATACTAGGCAAGCATTCTACCATTAAGCCACATTCTTTGCCCCTGGGCCACGTTCTTGCTAAGCTATTGGGCTTTAGGATTCAGCAGCTAGCCGTGTGACTTCTAGCTTCTTTAACCTTTCCTGTTGTCTTTTCTTGAGGTGGTGACAATAATGTCTTCTTTATGGAGCTGTTGTGAGGAATTAGATGAGATAAAAGATATATGGCAACTAGACATGTAGACTCAATAAATGTCAGTCACCCTACTCTTGTCCCTATGATAACCCGAAGCCACATAATAAAGCTGAACTACTCACCAGCTACAGACAATGAAAGCTGTTCCTGGGGTCTGGTTACAGAAGATGAATGCTAGCATTTCCAGCTATATTGGTCCTGGTGGAAAAAATTAGTGGTTTTGGTAACAACTTCTTTGGGCCTAAAGGGAATCATACTGCTGCTTTAATTAAAGGACAGAGTTGAAACTATCCTCTCAAGGAATGTACACATTCAGAAATTGATGTTTATGGTAACTTGTAATTTTCTGTTTCTTTGTGAATTTAAAATATACAAACAGAAGGATGTTCTGATCGATGTGTATTGACTAGGGTCATCTATCACTTCAAGTCTGCATTTTCTCACCCTTTCTGAAATCCTAAGAGAGACCACAAGGCCTGTTGTTGTCTTTTTAATGAAACAGCTCTGCACTGACTGGTTGTAGGTGCTGGGAGCTTCTAGGTCCTTCCAAGTGGACAAAGGAGATTGGGTGGCATCTGAGGCTTTGAGGTATAAGTTGAAGGTAGGAAGGAAAGCAGGTTGAGAAAGTAGATAAAGGATTGAGAAGTCACTGTAACTGGGAAATTAAAAAAAATAGTGTATTTAAAAATGTATCCTAGTGGCACTGTGGCTCAAAGTGGTAGAGCACTGACCTTGAGCTGGAGAGCTTGGAATCAGCACCCAGGTCCTGAGTTCAGGCCCCACAACTGACAAAAATAAATAAGTAAAAAAAAAAAAAAAAGATGTTTGCCGGGCGCTGGTGGCTCACGCCTGTAATCCTAGCTACTCAGGAGGCTGAGATCTGAGGATCGCGGTTCAAAGCCAGCCCGGGTAGGAGAGACCTTGAGACTCCTATCTCCAATAAACCACCAGAAAAACAAACCGGAAGTGGCGTTGTAGCTCAAGTGGTAGAGCGCTAGCCTTGAGCTGAAGAGCTGAGGGACAGCGCCCAGGCCCAGAGTTCAAGCCCCACGACTGACAAAAAAAAAAAGTATCCAAGCTGGGCACTGGTGGTGGCTCATGCTTGTCATCCTAGCTACTTAGGAAGCTGAGATCTAAGGATCAAGGTTGGAAGCCAGCCTGGATAGGGAAGTTTGTGAGACTGTTATCTCATTAACCACTAAAACACTAGAAGTGGAGCTGTGGCTCAAGTGGTAGAGCACTAGTTTTGAGGGTTTTGTTTTGTTTTAAAGCTCAAGGACAGCACCCAGACCCTGAATTCAAGCTCCAGTACCAACACAGACAATGAGTGTGCAATCCCCTATAACAGTCTGCCATGAAGATAAACATGTGATTCATGCCAGTGGCATACCAAGTTAGAAACAAGAAAAAGGAAACAAAGAAGGAGAAGTGTTCATAGCAAATCAGGTAAATATAGACTTTGGCAAGAAAGGAAATACCAGAGTTGAGAAGCCTCTCAGGAAAGCACATCTGACCCAGTCTAGAATGATCCACCATAGGGAAGCTAAGCAGGAACAACAAGGTGTGGGGTGAATTTGTCTATTTAGTCATTTTTCTCCTTTAACATTGTCACTCAATTCTATTTGACATTAGAAGAAGCAGAGGGAATACAAAAAGTGGGAGACAAAAAGTGGCTCATGACCAGTTCTTAGAGAGAAACAAAAGATGTTACTAATGGTTATAACAAAACAGAAGGATTGCAAACAAAGATACAAGCATACACGGGATCTAATGGCCATACAAACGGGGGGTGGGGGGTCTTTGGCAGGCAGGAGTTCCAAGAAAGAGGGTAAAGCACAAATGAAGAAAGCCAGGTCTTTAAGGTGACAGCATGTGATTTGGGCTAAAGTGTAGGTGGAAGGGGAAAAAGTGGGCAGCAGTAGTGAAAAGCAGTCTGGACTCTACCCTCTGGGTGAGCTGGGAGCTAAGAGGTTAAGAAACACTGAGCATCAGTGCCTCATCCCTGTAATCCTAGCTATTCAGGAAGCTGAGATCTGAGGATCTGGTTCCCAGACAGCCAGGGCAAGAAAGTTCATGAAACTCTTATCTCCAATTAACTACCCCAAAGCCGGAAGTGGAGGTGTAGCTTAAGTGGTAGAGCCACGAGCCTTGGGCAAAAAAAAACTAAGAACTGGTGGGGTTTGTGTGTGCACGTGCGTGCACACACACACACACATACACGAAGCTGGATAGACTGTGACAATTGTGCAGGTGAGAGGTGAGCGGCAGGTGGCTGGACAGTGTAGCTCCAGTGTGCAGAGGCCATACAGCTGGGAAGGAAGCATTTCCTGCTGCCTTTTAAGAGTGTCAATGTCCTTGTCCTTGACAAGAGAGAACGGAGAATTACTGATAAGGTCCTCGTGTCTTGCAAGTATATCCAGACTTGGAGACATCTTATCAGTGCCTCTCTTGGCAGGCAGCCGACCTCAACCAGCGACTGGAGAAGAAAGAAAGGGAAGAGCAGCACTGCCAGGAATGAGGGGCAGTGCTAAGCGGAGTCCCCACACAGCCCCTGGGCCCCTCCCCAGCAACTCCTCTTAGGGAAGCTGTCCGAGGCTCTAAAGAGGAGGTGTATTGGAGGGTCCCCTATTAGGTTTAGATCTCTGAAGCCATGGATTAATGATCAACACGGGAGTACCCTCAGCTTTCAAGTCATAGAACTCTCCAGCAAAGCCACTTGTAGCTGTCACTCCTGCTCATTTCTCCCCGGAAAAGCCCCAGCGAATAGTAACGAGAATATTTAAAGGGACTCGAAAACCAGTTTTCTATCCCAAGTGTTCGATGACACTGCTGTGTGATCTTGGATAAGTTAGTCCAAGGCGCTGGATAAATTCCCGCGCTGGGGCCACCCGGTGGCTCCGCAGATGGCCGATGGATCAGTGTCTAACACCTGTCCTGGCCACTACGCCACATCCCTTGGCCGGCACCTTTTCCGCGTCGGTCCTGGGCGCCGCCCATGACCCTTGGCGGAGAGCCCGGGACGCCCCCGCGCGCTCCCTGGTCCGGGCTCCCTCCTCCCCCCGCCCTCTCCCCCGGCCGCGCCGCGCGCGCGCGCACACACAAGGGGGGGGTGCAGCCCGCACGCTGCGGCGGGAGCTGCGCAGCTCGACTGGCGCGGAAGGTGCACGCGGGCCGGGTGTCGTCGCCAGCGTCTCCGAGGTGGGCAGCCCCGCCGGCTCGCTCCCGGCTCCCGGAGCAGCTCCCCGACGCGCCCACAGGCCTAGGCCCGGCACTCACCAAGGCTCCGCCCCCCGCCGCGGCTTTGCTGCAGCCACAGCCCGCGGGGCGTCGCGCGCAGCCGAGAGGGGCAAACCCGCGGCCCCTTGCGAGCTGCCCCGGGGCGGGCTCAAGGCCCTCACCTCCGCCGCGGACGGCTGCTTACGTCAGGGAGGCGAAACCCTGAAGGAGAGGAGGAAAAAGAAAAAGGCACGAGGGCGGAAGGGGAAAAACTTTTATTTATTTTTTTCTCGTCAGACGCTGAAGGGAGGGAAGGAGCCCGCGCGACCCCAGCAGGCCGTGCGGCGCGCCGGAGCCCGGGCTCCCCGCGGAGGCTCGACGGGGCGCCCAGCATGTGGGACCCGCAGGAGTTTGAGCGCCACTGGAAAGCCGAGTTCCCAGGGCAGGAGGCACCGGTCATGACGCTGGAGTCGGTGCTGGACATGGAGCGGGAGCTGGAGCGCTGCAAACTCAACCTGAAGCAGTTGCAACAGGTGTTGGCGGAAGAGAAGTTCAAAGTCTCCTACCTGCAGGCGGCCCTGGCTGGGGAAAAGCTGGACCCAACCGGCGGCCGCCTGGCGGGCGGAGACGGCGACTGCCGGGGCGCCGGGGCCCAGGAGCCGGAGCCCGCGGGGCGGGAGCGGGAGCCGTGCAAGGAGGAGAGCGCAGCGGGGCGCGGCGGGGACCCCGATAAGGGTCGGGACCAAGAGGTGTCGGCCAAGGCCGAGCCTCCCTCCAACGTGTGCCTGGACCTTCCCACGTGGCCCCCGGTGGCGGAGGGAGGGGGCGCGGTGCGCAGCCTGACCGCCGCCATCCACCAGCAACTGGTGCAGCCTCGCCTCCTGTTCAGGCCGCGAGACGACTGTGTGCTCCCCGACCACGATGGTACGGTTGCCAACGCACCCGGAGAGGAGAGGTCCTCGGGGACCCGGGCGGGGCGGGGCTCGGAGGACAGCGAGCCGGACGCGTCGGGCGCTGACGATGGAGGAGACAGCAGTGACCACGACTTCGAGATGGTGGATTTGAATGAGAAATTTGTCCTCGGTCACTTGCTCGTGGCCCCCTATCGGTTTGGAACCCGCGATGAGGCCGAGAAGCCCGCGAGGGCTTCCAGCCCTCATCGCTGGTTGCATCTGATCCCCGGGGGACGGAGGCAGCAGCGCCGGAGAGATCTGGAGGTGGAGGCCAAGGACAGTCGGGCTTCCCTTCTGGTGGAGGATGAGGCCCCCAAACGCGGGGCCCGCGAGCACCTCACCCATTGGGGGCGCAAGAGGTTCCTGCGGGTGCCGGAGCGGGACTCCCCCAGTCACAGCTCTCCGGAGAGAGGCAGCGATTGCAGCCACAACAGCTCAGACCACGAGGAAGGCTTCTCTGCAGGTAGGCACACCCCTCTCTAGACCTCTTACCCCCCACCCCCGCACATCATCCCTCCCCTCCAGACCTTGAGGGTCCTCTGGTTTAACCTTGGGCACCTGGGAATAAGGTGGAGGCCGGGGAATAAATTTTATCTCTTTATTTTAAAGCCACTTGTGGAACTTAAAAACAAGCTATAGTGCAAAATGAATTTGGGGGTGGGGCGAGTTTATAAACAGAATGGTCATGGCAGGAGTCAGACCCAGGAAAGGACTCTTTTCCTTCAAGCCTCAGCCTTCCTTCTCCATCGGGACATTACCGCCACCATCCCTACTTCCAGGCCACCTTTCACAGGTCCCCCACATTCCTTTGCAGCACCTTTATGATATCCCTCTGCACAAACTCCAGTGCTTCCCCACCCTGACCGCCCCCATCCCCCGGTTTTTTGGTGTGAAAGCAAACTTATCTCACATCTTCTCTGGCTTTCATGTTAAGCTGGGGTCAAATTAACTCCAAGGAGGGTGCATGACACTCACCACTCCTTTTGTTGACTTCCCCTTCCTAAAAGGATGCCCTGGCTCTGTCAGCTTCCTAGGAGCCTGAGAGATTGAGAGGAGTGGGAAGGCTTAGAGTCATTTTTCAGCTGGCTTGGTGCCCAGCAAGCCTGTCTTCAGCGAGTGCCATCACTTGATAAAGGAGGAATCTGAAGCCTGGGGAAATTAACTGGTTGAGCAAATGACCTGAAACCTTCATGAGGGCCTCTGTTCCATTGCCTCCGCTTGTGTCTGCTCTCCTCTCTGAGGACAGGGCCTACGCTTAATCAAAGGTGTTTGAATCTCCTTGTGGTGGTCTGCACAGTGCTCAGTAAATATTGTCTGAATAAGTGCATGTGTGTGCATTGGACTGATTGGTTACCAGGCTTTTCATGGGTCAGAGAGTGAAAATGGAGTAAGGAGGAAAGGTTAAATGGGGTTGTGGGGTGGGAAAGGATGCTAGGGACTCTCAGCATCCTCTCAGCCATGAGGAAAACATACATTGGTGTCAAGTTGGGTTGAGCTCCACCAGGAACTTAAGACGCTTTCTCACTCAGAGATGGATTAAAAAAAATAGAGACTTCACAGATGCTGGGATTGTTCCAAAATCTCCATTATTAGATCTTATCTGGGCAAGTTTGCATTTGAATGAAAAACTGTCCACTATGCTAAAAGCACATTTGGAAAGTCCATCAAGTCATCTGTTTTGTTCAATTATACTTATTCATTAGCCAAGATTGGCTGCTTTTCCCATAGGTAATGCTTTTGCCACCCTTGCTAGTAACATTTTTTTTATGTCCCTCATTAACTTAAAGCAAGCATCTGAAGACTTCATTCTAGCACCAAATTCCAAATGCTCTCAATGGAGGCTACCCAAGTGGCCCCCACTTGCTTCAGAGCTGGCTTCTATCCCATTCCCCTAGACACCCACATCAATCACTCTGTTAGGTGTTCTCAACACATTGTATTTTTCTCCCATGAGTGATTCTTAATTCTATGTGGTCTCCTCTCTAGCACTTGATGCAAATTAGAAAGCTGTATGGACTCTTGGCTAACAAATTGCTGAAGATTCCATTCTGGGTAGACCAATGACAGAAGATTCTTCTTCCTCTAGAGTAAAAGACTCCAGCCAGTGCACATGCCTGGCACTTGTGGCTTTGGATGATTATACCAGGGCTGAATTTCAAACCCCATTCTGCGCCCCCTCTTCAGGACAAGTTTTGAGTAAGAGCTATGCACAGGGACGCATCAAGGCCCCCACCTCCTCCTTTGGAAACCTCCTCCTTGAGGAAGTGAATAGATGCACATGTGCATGCACATGTGCACACATACATGCATACTCATACACATGTCTAGAAGAAGGAACCTTCAAATGTATAGGGAGGCAATAGGGTGAAGGACAGAGGGATTACACTGTGTGTGGCAGCTCACTGGAGTCTGTGCTGTAAGGAAAGCATTGTGAGGCCTTTGTTGGCCACCCTTGCTTGGTATTTCCTGCCTCATTTTCCTCCATAGCACTCATTCAGTTACGTGCCTCATACCAGTAATCCTACCTACTCAGAGGCTGAGATCAGAGAATTGTGATTTGGAGTCAGACAGAGCAGAGAAGTCCAAGAGACTCATATTTTCAATTAATAAGCAAAAAGCCAGAAGTGGAGGTATGGTCCAAGTAATAGAGCAGCGCCATCTATAAGCAAGAAAGCCAAGCAAGAGTATGAGGCCCTGAGTTCAAGCCCTAGTACTGGGGAGGGAGGAAGGGTGAGGGCAAGTTTCAAGGGCCCAGTGGTGGCTTACACCTATAATCCCAGCTACTATGGAAGTGGAGATCAGAAGAACTGTGATACCAGGCCAGGCCAGGCAAAAAGTTAACAAAACCCCATCTTAACCAAGTTGAATGTAATGTTCATGCCTGTCAGCCAACTATGTGGGAGGTGTAAACAGGAGGACTGAGGTCCAGGCTGGGCCCTACTTGAAAAATAAAGAAAAGAAAACCACACAAGAAAACCCCCAAACCCCAAGACAACAACAACAACAACAAACAAGTAAAAAGAAAGGAAGAGTTCAAAGCTAGCCTGGATTACATAATGAGTTACAGTCCAAAAAGTACACAATCAACCCATACACTCTGAATCACAATTTTGTGTGTCCTTGGAAATAAATTGTTTGACTTTTCTATAGCTTATTTCCCACATCTGTAAAGTGGGCTGATAAACACAACCCATACTGTAGATATGGGCTTTATACAGGTTCTGGCACACAGGAAGCAGCTGAAAGAGTTAACTTACCATGGCTATAGGCTGTTTTTCTTGGTATCACCTCTCAAAAGTTTCTTGCTTCCAGGCTATTCTGAATCAGAGGCAGTTTGGATATCTATAACAGATTTGTTGTTGTCCAGCTTAATTGTCTCTTTCTAGAAACTTCCAGGCAACGGGCAGGACCTAGTGCAGAGTGGGAATTTGGTTCATGAAACTCTTTTAAGTTGGATCTGGGGGCTAGGAAGATGGCTCAGTGGTAGAGTATTTGCCTTGCATGCATGAGGCCCCTAGTTTGATTCCTTAGCACTACATAAGCAGAAAGAAAAAAAAAAGCCAGAAGTGGAGCTGTGGCTCAAGTGGTAGAGCGCTAACCTTGAGCTGAAGAGCTGAGGGACAGTGCCCAGGCCTAGAGTTCAGGCCCCAGGACAGAGCCAAAAAAAAAAGTTGAACCTGGTCCATATGCTTTCCCTCTCGCCACCAGTGATCATACCCTGTATCTGTATCTGCAGAACTTGACTGAAGGGCAGGTTTTATGGAGGTACTGGGGTTTTAACTTAGGGTTTCTAGCTTGCTAGGCTGGTTCTCTATTACTTGAGCTATGCCCTCCAGCCTTGTTGCTTGCTGATTGTTTTTGAGATATGTGTACTTGCTTCCTGCCTGAGTGATTGCCTGGCTGAGATCTCCCTACTTTAGAATTCCCTTGTAGCTAGGATTATAGATATGCACTAGCTTATCCAGCTTCCTTCTGTGGAGTCTTGTAAACTTTTTGACTAGGGCTGCCCTGGAAACTTCAATCCTCTCAATGTCAGCCTCCTACATGGCTCAGCCTGATAGGCATACATCACTGTACCTAACTGGGTTGAGAAGGGGGTCTTGAGAATTTTTCTCCCTAGGCTGGCCTTGAACCATGATCTTCCCAATTGCAACCTCCCAAGTAGCTAGGATTATATGAACCACAGATGCTCTACTGAAGGGCAGATTCTACTGGGTAGTAATTGGCTTTGCATCCTTCTCTGTGTTTCCATGAAAAAGTCCTTTGAACTCTCATATAAGAAGGCAAAAGTGTTTTCTTGGAGAAGGACTATTTTCTCTCAAATCTCTAAACCAAGACACCTTTGGAATTTCTTTCTACATATGATAGCAAAATCAAAGTTTAAATAAATTAGAATGCTAGTTCACTGAGCCTACTCTTTAAGCATCTTTAGGGCCTGGTTAGGATTGGGGCATGACAGTGGTGGTGTGAATGGGAGACAGTGGCTGAGCCAGAATGGCCATGCTGAGTCTTGTGTACTGTGAAGTCAGACGTGTGTCTGTGTCCTGGTGGACAAGCCCTCAGCTTTTGCATGTCTCCATCTCTGGCTCTCAAGCAGTAATAACAGGAATCCCTACTGAGGGTTTGTGTTTGCCAGCTTCTGCCTGAGCACCTCCCTATTCATTCATGTCATACAACAGCTTCGTGAGGGGCTGGGAAGGTGTGGCTCAGTGGTAGAGCACTTGCCTTGCATGCCAGAGGCCCTGGGTTCGATTCCTCAGCACCACATAAGCAAAAAGAAAAAAGCTGGAAGTGGCGCTGTGGCTCAAGTGGTAGAGCGCTAGCCTTGAGCTGGAGAGCTTAGGGACAGCGCCCAGGCCCAGAGTTGAGGCCCCACGACCAGACCCAAAAAAAACCAACCAAACAAAAAACCAACAACAACAGCTTCATGAGACAGTACTACTATTATTTCCATTTTATACATGAGACTCCTGAGGTCTGCAGAGCTTAAGTGACCTGTCCCAAAGTCATCCAGCACTTTTTGAACCGAAAGTCCAGGCTTTTAAACAGATGCTAAGCTGTGTAGCCACAAGTATTAGTAACCTACCCCTCATGATAATTATGAGGTTTAAATGCAAGGAAATATTTGTTTTCTTATTTATGTAGTTATTTTTTTTGGGGGGGGGTCCAGTCGTGGGGCCTGAACTCTGGGCCTGGGCACTGTCCCTCAGCTCTTCAGCTCAAGGCTAGCGCTCTACCACTTGAGCCATAGCGCCACTTCCGGCTTTTTTCTTTTTTTGCTTATGTGGTGCTGAGGAATCGAACCCAGGGCCTCAGGCATGCAAGGCAAGCGCTCTACCACTGAGCCACCTTCCCAGCCCCAATGAGCACATTTCTTATCAAGCATTGTAGCCTCCTCCTTTGTTTCCCCTCCCCATCCCTTCGCATCCTCCCCACCCTCCCCACCACCAAAGTTGTAAAGTATGTTTTTCGACATAACCACGTAACGACATCTCATTGTTGAAATGGGTCCCCCTGTATCCCTGTTTTAACGATTTGTTTTTTCCCTTCCCCTCCACATATACCAACATCATATATAGTGAAAGCAGGGGTTATACCATGGGGGAGGGACATACAATAGCTTTGTGTTTTTTTTTTTAAATATTTTTTATTATCTTCAAGTAGTTGTACAAAGGGGTTGCCATTAAAGCAATTTATGAATACATCTTGATCAATGTCACCCCTCCCTCAGCTGTTTTGCTCAAGGCTGGTGCTCTGCCACTTGAGCCACAGCACCACTTCTGGTGTTTTTTGATGGTTCATTGGAGACAAGAATTTCACAGATTTTCCTATCTAGGCTGGCTTTGAATTGTGATCCTCAAATCTCAGCCTCCTGAGTAGCTAGGATTACAGGTGTGAACCACTGGTGCCAGCTTGCAAGATTGTATTTAAAGCAGTGCATCTAGCTTGTAGAAATCACAGAGCACATACCTTTGTGTGCATTATTAGAGTCTTCTGTGTCACTGAAGTTCCCAGCAAACCCCTGACAGTCTGTTGCCAGAATCAACTATTGGAGCTGCTCCTCACCAGTGGACGTCCTAGGTGTCCACCTGCTGAGCTTCAGTTTCCTCTCCCATGCCTGTGGCTGAGCATCTTAGGCACACAGCATGGCCACATGTGAGAGTCTTGGTATTTCCTTTTGCATGTTGTTATGCTTCTATGCTACCCCTGATGTAGGAGTTGAGTGACAGATCATTCTCAGCAGTTATGCATCCCTTTTGCAGCTTGCATGTCTGTATTCTTATAGACCAAGTCACAGGCTCTCCTTTATAACAAAGGCCCAGCAGTGGTTTTTCAGGGCCCAGCGTCCTATTGAGTGGCATAAAGTATTCATCTGATGTTCTGGTTTCAATTTAAACGACAAAGTAAATATCATTAATATTTTAAATGGGTGGCATTTTCTCCTTGCATTACACTTGGCTCCATGGAGACAAGTGCTCACTATTTTTGTCAGCCCTTGGAACTCATTCATCTGTCCATTCATCCATCTGTTTGTTCCACTCAGCAAGTGTTTACTGAGGTCTTGCTTCATTCTGGGATGAGATTGCCCATGTTGGTGGCCCAATTTTGTAGTTTTCCCTGGCTTTTTGGTTAATGGGTTGAAAATTTACGTTTCTAGATAATAAACCATTTTCTGATGGAGTATGGTTAAATACTGGAGAAGGAATGTTTAAAGTCTCAGAGACATCCGGCAGCCTAGAACTGGATTCTTAGAGTTGATGTACTTCTGCCTGTCTTCAAACAAAATCAAGATGGGGCTTAGAAGCCAGATCTAGGCTCTCTTCACCATGTCCTGCAGTCTGCATTGTTCCTCTGTGTGGGGTGTGTGTGTGTGTAATGGTACTAGGGCTTGAACTTAGGGCCTTTTTTGTTCATGGGTGACATTCTACCACTTGAGCTATGCCTCTAATTCTGGCTTTTTCTGATTATAGATGAGTTCCTTAGATTTGTCTGCCTGGACTGGCTTCTAACCTCAATCCTAATATCTCACCTCTTGAGTAGCTAGGAATATAGGCATGAGTCACCATTGCTTATCTTTTTCCTGGAGTTTTAAGCAGAGAACACTAAACCATCAGTGCTAGCAAAGTTCTGGTTATAGAGCAGCAGATAGTCTCTTAGCTTCATAGCCACCTTGGCAGCTGCCTTGATATAAATGCTGAATCCCATTTCACAGGAGAAGGTACTGAGGCGCTGAGGGAGAAAGAAACTTGCCAAAGTCCCACAGCTAGCATGGGATAGACTCAGAATTGGAACTCAAGTCAGTCCACAAGCTGACCTGTAACACTGTCTTAAGCCAGCTGCACAGTACCAGATTTCTCCACTTTGGGAGGTCTGCCATTATACTGCCAAAATGCTAATGGAGATAGTTTACTTTTTAATCTTCATGAGAAATGCATTTCCTACGAGGTGCTCAAATTACCTAGAGCTCATTTGTAACCTGATGGATTTTTTTTCCTCTTCCCGTCAGGGACTAATGAGATTTTGCTCTAGGAAGAATTCCTTGTGTTTGGTGGAAATGTCTGAATAAGTTAATTCAAAGTATTGAATTTCTAGCCTTAGCTGTGATAAAGTAATTTTTTTCTGGTCCCTGTTGTGGAGCGGTATTAAAAAACGATTTGAAGTCAGGCATGATGGTGCATGCCTGTAATCTTAGTACTTGGGAGGCCGAAGCAGGTGGATCACAAATTCCAGGCCTACAGAGTGAGATGCTGTCTTTTTTCTTTTTTCCTGGTTAATTGAAGATTAGAGTCTCAGGGGTTTTTCTGCCTAGGCTGCCTGCCATCCCAACTATAAAGAAGACATAGATAGGAAGACTGTTCCAAGGTCAACCCTAAGTAAACAGTCTAAGATTTTATCTGAAAAGTAACATAAAACAAAACAACAAAAGTACAGGAAGAAAGCACAAGAATGAGTGGCAGCTCCTGGTATGCCTTTTAGGGCACATTTTTAGAAAACTCCCTTTATATTTCTTAATCACCTCTAGCTACAGGGAAGGCTAGGAAATATATTTTATCTGGGCATATAGCCACCTCAAGTAAAATAGGCCCTCTGTTACAAGGAAAAATGGAAGAATTGACAGGGAGGAGGCAACTAGCAGTCTCTGGCACAAGCCTTTTCCAGCTACTCCATCCCATCTTGTGGTTCTTAGAGTGAGCCTCACACTGTACAATTATCATATTATTGTGTCATCTATTAATTCATTGACCCAGTGGACAAGTAACAAGAGAACCATTGCTCTGTGCAAGGCACAATGCCTTTTACACATTGACTGGGAAGCACTGCTCTCAAGCTAAGAGGTTAGCTGCCTCTTTAAGAGCAGGGACTATGGTTTGTGCTTGGTTTTCTCTCACAGGGCTGATCATATGGCAGGCACTTGGTAAGTACCTTGTCCTTTTAGAATAGTCACAAATGAGAGGCTCGGTGAAAGAAACAACCTCCCAAGCCAGGCGTTGGTGACTTACACCTGTAGCTACTCAGAAGGTCAAGATCTAAGGCTGGAGGTATGAAGCCAGCCCTGGTAGAAAAGTCTGTGAGACTCTTACTTCTAATCAACCACCAATAGCTGGAGTAGAGCTGTGGCTCAAGTGGTAGAGTGCTAGCCTGAGTGAAAAAGCTTTGGGACAGTGCCTACACTCTGAGTCTAAGACCAGGACCAACACACACACACACACACACACACACACACACACACACACCACACACACACACACACACACACACACCCTCACTGCCTTGGACCAACACACACACACACACACACACACACCCTCACTGCCTTGGACCAACACACACACACACACACACACACACACACACCCTCACTCCCTTCGACCAACACACACACACACACACACACACACACACACACACCCTCACTGCCTTGGACCAACACACACACACACACACACACACACCCTCACTGCCTTAGACCAACACACACACACACACACACACACACCCTCACTGCCTTGGACCAACACACACACACACACACACACACACACACACACCCTCACTGCCTTGGATACTATGCTACAAAATTTGGATTATAAAAATTGTTTTGGGTTCATTCTAGTTTTGAGGACCCCATAGAAAAGAGGGTGAGGCATGAGTCATCTCTAAACATCAGGGCTACATTATATTCAGAAGGATTTGTCCAGGTGTCAGGGCTGATTTGGCTGCTCTGGATACTGGCCTCTGTTTGTAGAATAAACTGGAATTACAAGCAGAAGTCTGTGTGCCCACCTGGCTTCCTCTACCAGCACTTCATGTGACTACTCTCCCATGTAGCTGCAGAGGTCTGCAGTCTTTCTGCAGCAAGTGACACCTTCTATTCTGTTCTGTCTTTTTGTCTGATCCTTGCTGTAGTCTCCCCGAGACAAGACTATCTGAAGGGAGGTTGCTGGGAGCTCATGTCATATCTTGCAGCTGCTGAGCTAAGGATCATTTAAAAAAGTGTATTGATCCCCAGGAGGGAAGGAACTAGAATATATTTAGCACATACCATCTGCAAAGGCACTGTGTGGTGTGCCTTACCTGCTCTCACAGCTGCAAGTCAGAACAGTCTCCTGAAGGATGCTCCACCATTCTCATATTGCAAATGAGAAAACTGAGGCTTGAGTAGTCAAAGATTGCTTAGTGTTAAGCCATAGGATTCTTTGTTCCTCTTTTTTTCCCCTAGTACTGGGGCCTGTGTACTGTCCCTTAGGTTTTTTGCTCAAGGCTGGCACTCTTGGAAGTAGCACTGTAGCTCATGTGGTAGAGCACTAGCCTAAAGCACAGGGAGGCTCAGGGACAGAACTCAGGCCCTGAGTTCCCAGGTTGGGAAATAAAAAAGAAAGAAAGGAAAAAAAAAGGTAAACCTAAAAGGCTGGCATTCTTATCTCTTGAGCCACAGCTCCACTTCCAGCTTTGTGATGATTAATTGAAGATAAGAGTCTCACTGATTTACCACATACACCCCCCCCTCCATCGTTGGGTTGGCTTCAAACATTGATCTTCAAGTCTCAGCCTCCTGAGTAGCTAGAATTATAAGTGTGAGCTACCAGCACCCAGCTAAAATGATTTAAAAAATTTTTTTTGTTGGTCATAGGGCTTGAACTCTGGTCCTGGGCACTGTCCCTGAGCGCTTCAGCTCAAGGCAACCATCACTTCTGGTTTTCTGGTGGTTTATTGGAGATAAGAGTCTCATGGATTTTCCTGCCTGGACTGGCTTTGAACTGTGATCCTCAGGTCTCAGCCTCCTGAGTAGCTAGGATTACAGGTGTGAGCCACCGGTGCCTGGCCTAAAATGATTTTTATAGTAACAATTCAGATATAAAATTTATCTCTTTAAAGCATTCAGCCATAGTTTAAAAAAATGTCAGGTAATGAGTACATTTCTTTTTGGACAATGTCACCCTTTTCCTCACTCTCACTTTTTAGTGCATTTTATTTATTTATTTATTTATTTTTTAAATTTTTGGGTCTGGTCGTGGGGCCTCACCTCTGGGCCTGGGCTCTGTCCTTCAGCGCTTCAGCTCAAGGCTAGCACTCTGCCACTTGAGCCACAGTGCCACTTCCGGCTTTTTTCTTTTTGCTTATGTGGTGCCGAGGAATCGAACCCAAGGCCTCAGGCATGCAAGGTCAGCGCTCTACCACTGAGCCACCTTCCCAGCCCAAGTTTTTAGCGCATTTTAAAAGTGCCATTGGTCTTTTCATTTACTTTCCTGTCACATGTTGATCCTGGGTCCCTTTGAACTGGAGTCTATGGGGTTACTTTAATTCCTCTGCACCCCACCCCACTCTGTGCTTGCTGGATTTGAAGCAGGAATTTACAGTGTGTTAAACTTGAGGCCTCTCCCATAAGCACCTGTTCTTCATGCCCTAGGCTGTGGGGTGTGGTTGGCACGGTGACAGGGGACCTCATTCTGATCCATATTTTCCTTGTTTTGTAGCCTTACAATGTCCTTGTGCTTGGCACATGGGAAGTGTGCAGTAAATATTTCTGAGTATCTAGGTGTTTCTTAACTCTGGTTCAACCATGACAGTAACCAATTGTTTTGCCTCTAGCTTTTACTCTAGCCTTGCATTATGTTTTTCCATGAAAGCCAAATGATTATGCTAACCTCAAGTCAAATTTTGCACCTCTGCTTGCATTCTTCAATAGTTCTGTCACCTACAGAGTAAAATCGAGCCCCTTAGATGCAAATGTACAAGATCATCTGTGAACTGTGGTGTCCTCATCTTGCCCTCCCCTAACCCACACACCATGCCCTTCATGCACCAGCAATCACTGAAGTGCTTGTTGCTTCCAAATGCACTGTGCACACCCATTCCTCTCCACGTTTCTTCCCTAGGATGCCCTCTTCACATTGCATATGACAACTTCCTATCCATCCTTCAGGTTTGGGCCATGCTTCCTCCTGTGAAGCCTTCCCTGATTCCTTCAGGTAGATATGGAACTGACTCCAGTTAAGACTGAACTTGGCTGCAAATAACAGAAAACTCTCTTCTAGAATGCAATATTATAGAATACTATAATCCCACAATGGGTAGGATCGGCAGAATAGTGGTCCCAAAGAGGCCCATATCCTCATCCCTGGAACCTGTGAGAGTGTTATCCTACATAGCAAAGGGCTTTTGCAGACAAGGTCCAATTAAGGTCTTTAACTGGGAGACATTTTTTCTGGATTATCTGGGTGGGCCCAATGATCTGGTTGTTTTTGTTTATATGTGATACTACCAGGGCTTGAACTCAGGACCTCTCTTTCCCTCTCTCTCCCTCCCCCATTCTCTCAGCTTTGTCACTCATGACTGGTGCTCTACCACTTGAGCCAAACCTTCAGCCTGGTATTTTGCTGGCTAATTGGAGATGGCTAGCTTTTGATGAAAGGCTGTGAATAAGCTCTTGCAGATTTATCTGCCTTAGCTGATCTTCTCATCTCAATTTCTGTAGCTAAGATCATGGGCATGAGCCACCAGCACCTGACCGAGTCAATTTTTTTAATGTAGGCATTTCACAATACCAGCATATCACATTTATTGAATAAATAAAAGAATACTTGTACATTTCAAGTGAGGATTTTGTGGGATTTGGAATACCTGACTGTTGGAAACTCTAAGCATTTAAAGATATTTCCCTTTCTTTTTTCTTTTGGTCCGGTCGTGGGGCCTGAACTCTGGGCCTGGGCACTGTCCCTCAGCTCTTCAGCTCAAGGCTGGCGCTCTACCACTTGAGCCACAGAGCCACTTTCAGCTTTTTGCTTATGTGGTGCTGAGGAATTGAACCCATGGTCTCAAGCATGTAAGGCAAGCGCTCTACCTGAGCCACCTTCCCAGCCCCATCTTTTTTCTTTTTCTTTCTTTCTTCTTTTTTTTTTTTTTTTGTCAGTCGTGGGCCTTGAACTCTGGGCCTGAGTGCTGTCCCTCAGCTCTTCAGCTCAAGGCTAGCGCTCTACCACTTGAGCTACAGCATCACTTCTGATTTTCTGGTGGTTTATTGGAGATAAGAGTTTCATGGAGTTTCCTACCTGGGCTGACTTTGAATGGTGATCCTCAGATCTCAGCCTCCTGAGTAGCTAGGATTACAGGTGTGAGCCACTGGCGCCCCGCATATTTCCCTTTCTTTACTTCCCCTTTCTCTGTATCATTATCTTTGTCTCCATCTCCTTTCTCCTCCTCATTTTTGGATTAGTAGGAACAATCTGTAAGAAGCATTCTAGAGCAGGGATTCTCAAGAGGTAGGCTGGGCTTTTTTTCCCTGAAGTCTTTCACAAGTGTCTCCTGTCCTTAGGGCTTTGATATGCTTTTTGGCTTGGCTGTCATGTCTGTCTACACCCTAGTTGAGAATCCATGCCATTTTGTGAACCTCTTCCTAATCGGAATGTGCTATTTCCTAAAAGTGGGAAATGCAGGAAAGGCTAATACTTCAAATAACCCTCCTCAAAGAATGGAGACCTACCTCAGTCATTAGGATGGTCCATTAAATATTTTGATTCCCTTGCAATCTGCTGGGACCATCCATCTACATCTGGACAGAATGTAAATGGCACAACTTCTAATGCAGGGCAGTCTCTTTGGAACTCTTTTCCTTCCCTTACTTCAGGGCAAAATGTCCCAGATGATGGCTGTTCTGTCATCCAGGGTCCTAGAGTGAGAGCTGAGCTCCAAATCAACCTTCAGTGCATATGGAATGTTAGTGAGAAGTAAATCATTGTTATATTAAGCCTCTGTAATGTTTGGTGCTATTTGTCACTGCAGCATATTTGTCACTGCAGCATTACCTAGTACATCCTGACTGATACAGATATCTGACTTACATTCGTACAGAAAAACAATTCTTCTGAATGTCAGAAGGTTTTCTTCAAAACCTCTGCTTTGCCTTCTCACTAAGGGCAAATGATAACCATAGCTGTTTTATATATATTTATGAGAAGTGAATGTTAAAAAAAAAAAAAGTGTTGCCGGGTGCCGGTGGCTCATGCCTGTAATCCTAGCTACTCAAGAGGCTGAGATCTGAGGATCATGGCTCAAAGCTAGCCCAGGCAGTAGAGTGTGAGAAACTCTTATCTCCAATAAACCCTCAGAAAACCGGAAGTGGCGCTGTTGCTCAAGTGGTAGAGTGCTAGCCTTGAGCTAAATAGCTAAGGAACAGCACCAAGGCCCAGAGTTCAAGCTCCATGACCGACCAAAAAAAAAAGTGTTAAAAATAGCCAAATTGTTACACTATTCCTCCTCCTCATTCTCTTTCTCCTCCTCTTCCTCCTCCACAGTCTCCTCCTATTCCTTTTCCTTCTCTTCCCTCTCTTTTTGAAAAAAAAATCTTGCTGTTTTGTCCAGGCTGGGCTCAGATGATCTCTAGACTGGGACTTGTTTCATTAGTGATTTACTATGAGAAATTATGACTCAATAGCATATTATACTGAGGGCTAAGATATTTCCTACAAAGGGTACAGAGAAAAAGTAGCAGGAGGAAGGAGGTCTGGCACAGGTTTCAGTGTCCTTCATCTGTGGCCATATAGAAGTTCCCTCCCTCTCTCTCACCCTCTGTCCCTTCTTCCCTCCCTCTCTCCCTCCCTCCCTGTCTCTCTCCCCCCTCATTCTCTTTCTTCCCACTCCTCCCTTTCTCCATCTCTCTCTTCCTCTTTCCTCTGACTGTCTCATCTCTTTGTCTCCTCTCTCCATTCTTCTCCTCTCCCCCCCTCCCCATCTCAGTTAACTTCAGAGGCATACAGAATATCTCTACTGAGAGAAATTTATTTGAGTCGCAAAATCTGAGACTTTTTTGTGGGCAGGGGAGAAGGGCTGGTCACAAAAGTGTATCCTGCCATTCAACCAGCAGCCCTGTCAACAAAAAATAAGGAGCCAAATCATGAAATGAAACCAGGTGTACATCATCATTTTTGAGAGTTGTTGAAAGGAAGATGACAAGTCATTATTGTTAAGTCCATGGCTCTAGGTGCAAAATCATTAACTCATAAGCACTGGAAAGGACACTAGAATGTAAAACCATGGAAACCTGCCTTGTGCACGATGTCAATGATCTAATAGAGTATTAAGTTTACTCATGGGGGTTGGAAGCCCTAAGTCTCCAATTGTTCAGTTATCTGAGAAACACAATTTCCTTGAGTATCTTACACATTTGTAAGTAGGTGAGACTTGGGAAATATAATGTTGTTTTCAAGGTCCTTGTTGGTTAATTCAGTTTCAGGAGCCATCTTGGCAATCTATTTAGCACTTACACCATTATTTCTAGTCATAAAATATAGACTTGTAAACAAAAGTTTACAAACTATCAGTTTGTAATTTGGAGATAGCTGACTATAATGATATCATTTTTTCCATATTGAGTGTTTAGGAAAATATTTTACGCACATTTCCTTTTTGTGTTGTTTCTCATTATGACAAATATTGCACATTTACTTATTTCCCCAGTCAAAGTTCTTTGAGATGCTTCTGATAAGCTTGGCCAAGTAGAGAATGGAGTCATCAGACCCCACCTATCCTTCAAATGGCCCCTCAGGTAGCTAGGTTTTTGTTTTGTTTTCAGTCACTCATGGGGCCTGAACCCTGGGCCTGGGTGCTATCCCTCAGCTCTTTAGCTCAAGGCTAGTGCTCTACCACTTGAGCCACAGTGCCACTTCCAGCTTTTTCTTTTCTTTTCGTCAGTAGTGGAGCTTGAACTCTGGGCCTGGGTGTGTCCCTGTGTTCTTCAGCTCAAAGCAAGCTCTCTACCACTTGAGCCACAGTGCTACTTCTGGTTTTCTGAGTGATTTATTGAAGATAAGAGTCTCATGGACGTTCCTGCCCAGGCTGGCTTTGAACTGAGATCCTCAGATCTCAGCCTCCTGAGTAGCTAGGATTATAGGTGTGATCCACCGGTGCCCTGCTAGCTTCTGGCCTTTTCTGCATGTGGTGCTGAGGAATCAAACCCAGGGCCTCATGTATGCAAGGCAAGCACTCTACCACTGAGCCACCTTTGCAGTCCCAGTAGCTAGGTTTTAAAATGCCTGTTAAACTTTCTAATTGCTTTCTCAACCGTGGCCCTGTTTATGTGGTGGGCATTGGGCCTTGACACTAATAATGGGGTTCTGCTGAAGTGTTTCTACAGCAAGTGCAGGACCACAGTCTCACAGGTGTGTTCATAGGTATGTTCTACATGTTGAAACTGTACCTGCTACCTTCACAACTAGTGTGAGCAGAGAGGTACTTTTACTTAATCAGCGCAATCCCATGAGACTAAATATGGTTATTCCTAAATCCAGAGATGTGAAGTCATAGCTCATAAAGGAGAGAGGTAAGATTTGAACTCTGCTCTTTCTGGGGCCAAAGTTAGTTTTGACCCTCACCACCTCCCCACTAACTCTTAATCTCTTTAGGCTATAGCCTCTCTGATCAGACTAGATGATTTTTTTCTTTTCTTTTCTTTTTTTTATCGGTCGTGGGGCCTGAACTCTGGGCCTGGGTGATGTCTCTCAGTTCTTCAGCTCAAGGCAAGTGCTCTACCATTGAGCCACAGTGCCATTTCCGGCTTTTTCTGCTTATGTGGTGCTGAGGAATTGAACCCAGAGCCTCATGCATGCAAGGAAATCACCCTACCTTCCCAGCCTTGACTAGATGACTTTCTAGGCCTAAATTTTATGGACCACTCACGACTCTGCACCAAGTCAGGTTTAAAGTCTGGTTTTATAAAAGTCTGAGGTATAGCCAGGCTTTTGGCCATTTGTGATTTGTGCTTTTAACTAAATGATTTCACTTCTCTTACACTTTGTTTCTATGCAGGATGATTATGCCTCACTTGGTGCTGCAAAGATTAAACGAAACAATTACAGGAAGCAGATGGCACAGGGTCTGGGGTATATAGTCAGCTGTGTATGACTATAAATAGCCATTGGTATAACAGTCAAGATAGTGCTGTCTGGGACCATTTAGGTTGGGTTCAAATCTGAGTTCTGCTTCTTAACATCTAGGTGAACTTGAGTAAGTGAGGTAGTCCATTTGTGCCTCAGTTTCTATTTCAACAGACTGGGGATGGTGCTAATATGATATTAGTGCCTCATTGAGTGAAAAATAAATGAATACAATCAATACACCTTTGAACAGCACCTGGCACATAGTGAACCCTTAGTGCATGTTGGTTAATCTTAACACTGTCATCACTAGTTTGGTTGTGCGCATTACTGAATAGACTACAAGGGCAAAAAAAACAAAAACAAAAATCCCAAACCAAAAAACCCCAACATTATTGTCCTCATCTTACTATCTGGTTATACCCTTAATTGAAATCCGAGGCTCCTGGAAATCCTGCAGTTTGAATAATCCAAGAGCTGGAGCCATTGGCGCATCCAATTACAGATGCCTCACAGCTGTGGCTAGAGAGGAAGGTGAGACCTTAGCACTGTCTAGCTGGGCTGTGCTTCTATTCTAGACAAAGTCCTACTTTGTATGCAGCAGTCTTATCTTCGTTTGGCTGCATAATTGCTCCTTTTTGTCTTGTTTTAAAGCATCTTGAGGAATCTGGAGCCCCCTCCTGCTGACAGCAGTGAAAGCCACAGTCTCTAATGAGCCTCGCTGACACTCTTATGGCCCCATGAAGGCAGCCAGGCAGGGAGCAGGCACACAGGCCTGGCATGCATCCATGGGCTCTCTTTGAATACAGGCTATCATGCTAAACTTTATGATGGGACTCCCCCAGGATCCCAGGATTCCCCTATGTCTCTGATCCTTGATGCAGAAGGGCAGGTAGTTACTTCCTGAATGCTGGGCTCATTGGTAACCTTTGTGGACCAGCAGTGCTAAAACAGAAATTAATTATTCATGTTAGTGAACCCAAAGGAGCTGTATGTTGTTCACTGGGGGAACTCCTCTCTGGCCACCAGACTCAGAATCCCTTGGGGACAGTGGGCAGGCAGATGGCAGCTGCACTGAAAACAAGGGCCACATGTGGCCATTCCCAGGCTCAGGATAGTCTGCCGACATGCTTTGTTTGGGTTGCTGAGAATGAAAATAAGATTGAATCACTTTGAAACCTGCAGCTTTTTTCATAAAAATCTGCACTTCTTGCTTTTCCTGAGAGATGAGAAGGTAGACATTCCCTGAAGGAGATGACTCCTTCAGAATGAGTAGGAATTTGCTGATTGTCAGCCTTCTACCTCACCCTGTATCTCCTGACATTGAGTATAGAGAAGGCCACAAGCAGAACAGGACTCCAGCCAGAGACGGCCTGGTTTTATGTCCTCTGCTGCTGGCCCTTTTCCCAGCTGTGTGGCCTCAGGCAAATTACCTAAGCCTTATGAGAATCAGTCTTCTTCCTCAATGTGAGCTTCCATGAAGTAGCTTCCAAATTCATGAGAACTAAGCTCTCAGCCTACACATTGTAAGTGCTTTTTGGGTGTCAGTATCTACCAGTATTATACTACTTGCCTGGTCTCCATAGGCATCTGTAATTGCAATCAGAGTTTCCCATAGAAGAAGAAAAATCTTTCATAATTCATCTGAACTCACTAATAAGCCTTTTCTTCCTCCCCTCCCCTATCCTAGCACTTTGTAAGTTATATTAGGATAGTGCTAGCCATGGTAACAAATTTGCTCAAACATGCCAGTGGTGGAACTTATGCTTTTTTCTGATTCATACAACAGTGGAGGATGGTACTACAATGGGAAGATTTGTTCCCCATGGTTACTCAGCACTCTTGTGGATTTTCACTCCTCCAGGTCCTGGTGGTTTTCAGCTTTCAAAGAATACTAGGGGAGCAAGAGAGATATACTACTGGTTCTTGACCAAGTGGTCAAGTGGTACCCATTTCTTCTGTCATGTTCCATTGGCAAGAACTGGGCATATATCCTTTCTAAGATGTAGTGTAGCCCCCAGCTGGGGCAGCTACTCCCCAGTAACTCAGCTCTGCTCTGGGTACTTGAGCACAAATTAGATTCAGTCATTTGAATTTTTTACTTGGAGAGAAATACAATGTAGCTGTTGTGCATATACACATTGAGCTAGCTTCCAAACTAGAGGAAAACATTTGTAACCACAATTTTTATTAGCTCTACATTATTTGTATAAGACAGAAACAATGTATCACATCAACCTCCCTCTATTTCTTAAAACAATTTCAACAGGTTTTTTTTTTCTTTCTTTTTTTTTTTGTCAGTCATGGGGCCTGAACTCTGGGCCTGGGCAGTGTCCCTGCGCTCTTCAGCTCAAGGCTAGCACTCTACCACTTGAGCCACAGCGCCACTTCCAGCTTTTTTTTTCTGCTTATGTGGTACTGAGGAATCGAACCCAAGGCAAGCACTCTACCACTGAGCAACCTTCCCAGCCCTGTTCTATTTTTATATATTCAAATAAACAATACAGACCATATTCATCCTCATTCACCTTTCTTGTTAGCCCTCCTGCTGGTGCTTACTCCCCTATCGAAGCCTTATAACCACAATTTTCATATCCACATTTTCTGAGACAAGGTCACGTTATATAGCCCAGGCCAGCCTCAAATTCACAGCCTTGCTCAGGCTGGCCTCAAAATTGTAGTTCTCCTACCTCAGCTTCCCAAGTACTGGAATTACAGGCATGTGCCACTATGTTCAGCCTATATCCAAATCTTTTTTATTTTTTTCCTAGTGCTGATCAAACTTGGGGCTTCTTACATGTTAGACAAGTGTTCTACCACTGAGATACATTCCTGGCTCCACAAATCTTAAATCCAGTTTTCTTTTAAATTGCTGTTGCATTATAAACATTAGCATTTGGCTTTGTTAAGGCAGGTGACTTCATTTGTGAAGGAGTACCTTATATATTTTGCCTAAGTTCATCATCAGGGTAGAGGTTACTCCTGAAAGGAGTAGAAAGGAAGGGAGAAAGAGAGAAAGGAAGGAAAAAATATACCAATAAAATATAATGCTATCATAGACTCCTAAAACTGGGGAATACCAAAGATAATTTTTTATTTTAAGTTAAAGAGATTCCTTAATTGCTTTCTAGGTATAAGGTGGAGCATCTCACATCTCTTTAAGATAGACACCATGTCTTAAGACTGCCTTGTGTTGATCCATTTTGGTTTTGATAGTACTGGAATATGAATTCAAGGCCGCACACTTGGTAGGCAGGCACTCTACTGCTGATCCACATCTCCAGCCCAAGCCACAGAGATTGTATGTGGCCTCTGAAGTTATGAGATCACAAAGGGTTAAGACAGTATCTTAGCTACAGTTTGCAGTGTCTGAGAGGCTTGCAAAGAGGAACTTAGGCAACCTTAGTTCAGACTAATAACTGCGTAGTCACCTAAAGCAAGGTGACTAAACATCTTCCTGCTTTTCAGTTGCCCTTAGTTAGCTATTCAGGTTCCAAATCGACTGATGGCTTTTTCTTCTCCCTAACTCCCTGTGACTAGGGAAATGATTTGCAGCACAGTCATTGAAGGAAACTATAGAACATGAGATTTCCCATCTTACCACCTTCCTGCCAGACCTGACTCCTACCCTGAGCATGTTACAAGACCAAGAGGTTTTTAGAAATTGAGAACTGGAAATAATCACTCTCTCCCTCACTTTCTGGGCTGCAGCTTGTTTGGTAACTGTGTGTGTGTGTGTGTGTTGTGTGTGTGGTGTGTGTGTGTGTGTGTGTGTTGATACCCAGGCTTTGTGTGTGTGTGTTGTGTGTGTGGTGTGTGTGTGTGTGTGTGTGTTGATACCCAGGCTTGAACTCAGGGCCTGGGCAGTATTCTTCAGGAGTTTTGCTCAAGGCCGATGCTCTACCACTTGAGCCACAGCTTTACTTTCAGTTTTTTGGTGTTTAATTGGAGATAAGAGTCTGAAGGACTTTCTGCTTAGGCTGGCTTCAAATCAAGATCCTCAGATATCAGTCTCCTTAGTAGTTAGGGTTGTAGGTTTGGTACTACTTATTGAAGGAGAAAGCTGTGTGCTTCTTATGCTCAGATGAGTGGACTCTGATCAGTAAATCTATCCAAATATTTGATTCCTTTGTTGTTCGGGGAAAGGGCAAAAAATTTTCTTTCTTAAGCCCAAACTGCCAATTCAGATATGTTTTTTGTTTTGTTTTTTACTATCTTAGTACCTCTCTTTGTATCTCAGTTTAACATTCTGCCTCTTAATACACACTTCCTAATTTTTATTTTTCAGAACTGGGGATTGAACTCAGAGCCTTGTACTTATTGTAAGGGAGATGTTCTACCACTTGAGCCATGTCCCCAGCCTCATTAATATGGCAATTTAGTTGTTAGCCCTACTGCATTAGACTTGCTTGAAGGCAGATGCAGGCTCATGGTAGTAAAGGGTACAGACTCCAGAACTGGAATTACTTGGGTTTGGAGCTTAGTCTGCCCTTTACTAGCTGTGAGGATTTACAGTTTATTCTTCCTTTCTGTGCCTGGTTTTCTTATCCATGTGGTAAATGTGTTAGTAGCTCCTATTTCCTAGGATGTGGTGAAAATGAAACCCATGTACACACCCAGCATAACACAGTGCCTGATATACTGTGAACCATCAATAAATACCTCAAGCTACTCACCCTTTTTTTTCCTAGTGTCTGCTATAACACTTTATGCCTCTTATCAGCTTGATAAATGCCAGCTAATCTGAAGGAAAGATAGAAGAAATTACTAAATTATTATTCTGCCACTGTTGAAGTAATCTAGATAAAGAACTGACTGCAAGTCAGAATCCTCTACAGGAACATTATAAAAAGGCAGATTCATGGGATGGTGTGGTAGCTCCAGTGGTAGAATATCTGCCTAGCAAGACATTCTGAGTTCAAATCTTAGTACCACCAAAAAAAGTAGGGGGAGTAAAGTCTTCAAGTTGCTTTCAAACTTAAGATATTTCAAGGCAGGTGCTGGTGACTCATGTCTGCAATCCTAGCTACTCATGAGGCTGAGATCTGAGGATCTGTGAGCCCTTAGCTCTAATGAGTGAGCCCCTTATCTCCAATTAATCACCAAAATGCTGAAAGTGGGGCTGTTGCTCGAGTGGTAGAGCATTGGCCTATACTGAAAAAGCTAAGGGACAGCCAGGCCCTGAGTTCAAGCCTTATTTCTGCCCTTTCCCCCCAAAAGGAAGGTGTTTCTTAGCAAAATTGAGGAGGGAGAAGTCCTTTGAGTTTCTGTGTGAGTAGATATGGGATATTTATTCAGACAGCTGATAAAATAATACATGTATGTTTGGAGCCAACAAATAGAGAGGAGAAGGAGTCTACAATGACCTTTGGTTTGCAATCAAGCACTAGAAGAGCCCAATACTGAGTAGCACAGGATGATGGCCTAGAGAAGTCCTCTCAGATCTGCTGTTTCCTAACACTTGGCTGAGTAGGATTTGCGTCATGCAGGTGACCTTTGCCCTGCCCCTGAATCGTCATCGTGGTGGTCTACAGTAGGCGTCACCTTCTGGATATGGATGCTCACTCACATTTTCTCCTCTTTCTGAGCTCCAGGGAAGGAGAGCCCTGAGGTGGGGTCAAAGCTTTCTGTCCAGGTGACAAGCTACAGCCCTGGAGTCCTGACACCTCCCTGCCGGAAATCCATTGCTTTCCACCTCTGTTTCTTCCCTCTCTCAAAGAAAGCAGCCTTTATTAACTTAGATATAGGTGGCATGGGAAATGGTGTCTTTAGGGGTAGAGATCATTATGGAGTTAAGAAGACAGCTCTGGTGTGGTTTGTTAAGTAGTCATTCATTCCTATTGGACACTGATAAGTGGAACTTTTCCTGGTACATTATTAAACATATACTGGGGTCTGGGAATGTGGCTTAGTGGTAGAGTGCTTACCTAGCGTGTATGAGGCCTTGGGTTCATTTCCTCAGTACCACATAAAAATTAACTAAGGAGAATAGAGGGGTGTGTGTGTGTGTGTGTGTGTGTGTGTGTGTGTGTGTGTGTGTGTCACTTCTAGAGGTTGAACTCAGGGCCTGGGCATTGTCCCTAAACTTTTTTGCTGAAAGCTGGTGCTCTACCAGTTGACCCATACTTACACTTCTGGACTTTTGGTGGTTAGTTGGAGATAAGAGTCTCATGAACTTTCCTGTCTAGGCTGGCTTTGAACCATGATCCTCAGATTGCAGCCTCCTGGATAGCTGATTACATTGGCACCTAGCTTGAGGATAGAGTTCTTATAACCTCCAGACACGAAAATAGCTTTACTGCAATTCTCAATGTTTATGGAGTAACCAAATTGGAAGGTTAAAAGAGAAGCATGTAGAAAAATAAAACATTACCCATTTGAAAGCAGCTCCATACAATAAAACATTGTATGTCTGATTTTATGATCTATGAGCAATTACCATAAACTGTGCCTCTACATAAGAGAAAGAGATATAGATACCCTTGACCCAAATTGACTTCTGAATTGTGCCAAGCAATACTACAGGAAAGAGCTAAACATTCTGCATTGAGGAACCTTTAGAACCAACCTACTAAGCAGGCATTTACTGTGTAAGTGTAGACAAGAGAGACTTAAGCTAAGAAGTTGCCGTCTGTTGTGGCTGTTGTTGCTGAGGATTGCACTCAGGGCCTCACTTTTGCTAGGCAAATGCCCTGCCATTTGAGACATGCCCCTAGTCCTTGTTTTGCTTTAGATAGGTCCTCTCCTTTTTGCTGCATCCAGCCTCAGATCTACCTCTACTTCCTAAGCATTGAGATTATTGGCATGCACCACTATCCTAACCCAAGGTAGTTTCTTTATATGCAACCACTGCTGTTCAACTTCTGAACAGCAACCAACATATCTTTGCTGGCTTAAAAGTAGGTAGGTAAGTGGCTGTTTCACTTTCTTGAGTCTCATCCTTTAGTATTTTTCTATATTTCTTTACTCCAGTGCCCACATGCCTGCCTGCAGGAAGCCCATCAGCTTCCTTCTGAAGCTTCATACAGTGTCAGATAAGACACCATGGTCAGTGTTTTGGACTCCCAGGTTGGCAAGAATTCTAGGTCAGTGGCAGCCAGTGTGCCTCCTGGCCACAGGTGTGGCTCTGAGACTGGCTCCTTATCCATCAGCCAGTGACTCTGACGTGGAGGTGAGAGCCCAGGTCTAGGCTGCCATGGTTCCTGGAGAGAGGATGTGATAGGCAGCTCTCAGTGCTAAGGTTTAAGGTGGCTCCTGATACCCAGTTCTTTTAATATACAGACAGGGCTGCCTCTGGGGTATCAGCCTGGCCCCGAAGTCCTTGCAGGACAACTTCTAGCATCTGCTACTACTCCTTGCCATCCCCAGGAGTTCATCCGGGGATCTGGCAATCTGTCACTGTCTCTGTCTCTCTTCTTCCTTTTTTTTTTTTACTCCTGTACAGGACTTGAACTCCTTCTGTACCAGAGCTGTGCATTCTCACTCAGCTTTCGTGCTTATGGTTAATGTTTTGTTACTTATCACTTAAACACCTCCAGTCCAGCAAAATGATGGACTGGAGATGTAGTTTTGAAGATTTTTCTGCCTGGGCTGGCTTTGAACCTTGATCCTCCAGGTCTCAGCCTCCTAAGTAGCTAGAATTACAGATGTGAGCCACCACCACCCAGCTCAGCTTCTCTTTGTGTGTGTGTTGGGGGCGGGGGGCCAAGGGGAGTCATAGGGCTTGAACTTTGGGTCTGGGCGCTGTCCCTCAGCTCTTCAGCTCAAGGCTAGCACTCTACTACTTGAGAAGGCTAGCACTCTACTACTTGAGCCACAGCACCACTTCCAGCTTTTTTCTGCTTATGTGATGCTGAAGAATTGTACCCAGGGCAAACACTCTACCACTGAGCCACCTTCCCAGCCCCTCAGCTTCTCTTTTTAAACACTTGGATATGTGGAGTTCTGGTTCTGCTCATACTCTTTCCTAGACAGTAGCAGGAGGCACACTGTGATATATAAAAGTGGTCCTAAAGTGATTAACCCTCTTAGAATGGCTGTCTAAAGAACTATAAAGTCAGAAGGTCAGTGATTCCAGAGGTGCCCCCCCCATGTTCCTTGCTAGAGAAAAGACAATTGGGACAAAGGGAGTTCCTAATATGTAACTTGGATTTTTGCAATCTGAAAGAAGATTACAGTGAAAAGCCATGTATGATACATAAGCCACAGGTACCTATATGAATATTTCTCTAGAGGATATCTAGACATGCAGTCACAAAGTTGAGAAATACATGTATTTAAAATCCTGATACTGTCAAATTGTCTTGTCAAAAGGTTGGTCAGTTTATATTCTCATCATGCTTTTTCAGCAATGCTGGGATTTTGTTGTTATTTTTGACTCTGTGTGTGTGTGTGTGTGTGTGTGTGTGTGTTTGCATGCGCATGCCTGCACACGTGCATGAGCTGGCCCTAAGACGAATTCAGGGCCTGGTTGCTTTTCTTGACTTTTTTTGTTGTTGTTTTGTTTTGTTTTTTACTCAGGGCTCATGCTATACCACTTGAGCCACAGCTCCATGTCTCGCTTTTAATGATGCTTAATTGGAGGTAAGACTCTCACAGACTTTCCTGCCTGGGCTGGCTTTAAACCTTGATCCTCACATCTCAGCCTCCTAAGTAGCTAGGATTACAGGCATGAGCCACTGGTACCTAGCTTTCTTGTTTTTATTTCTATTTTCCAGTAATATTGTTTTCTGTTCTTTTTTGGGGGGGGTCCGGTTGTGGGGCCTGAACTCTGGGCCTAGGCGCTGTCCCTCAGCTCTTCAGCTCAAGGCTAGCACTCTACCACTTGAGCCACAGTGCCACTTC